>NC_134820.1:31037269-31047269 GCF_046742065.1 Oratosquilla oratoria | reverse complement strand
TTTTTTTAATGGATTAAAGCTTGAATCAGTGACAGAAAACAGTGGGTCACCGTAAATTGTGTAAAATTCAAATGGGAAGTGTTTCTAGTGGAGTTCCCCAGGACTCGGTTTTGGGTCCCTTATTGTGCATTATGTATATAAACGACTTAAACAATTGAATTGATAGTGATGTTAGTAAATTTAGGGATGACATTAAAATGGAACGCCTAATTAGGTCAGGAAAAGACGTCAAGATTCTGCAGGAGGATCTTAACAAATTGTTAACGCGGTCGGTGAAAGGACAAATGGATTTCAATATCTCAATGTACAGCATGTTAAACGTAGGTTACAGAACCCAGAAAACAGATATAGCTTAGATTTTTTTTTTTTTTTTTTTTTTTTTTTTAAGGGAGAAAAATGAGTGCTAGGCAGACTTGGGGGTTCTAGTGAGTCCTGACCTTAAATCCAGGGAACAGTGTATTAACACCAGGATTAGAGCTAACAGAGCATTAGGTTTTATTGCTAGGACGGTTACGAATGAAAGTGCAGAGGTAATTATCAAACTCCATCCGGCGTTAGTTAAGACTCATCCTTGACTATGCGGTACAGTTCTGGTCTCCGTCCTATACAATGGATATCAATTCACTATAATCAGTACAGAGGAGAATGGCCAAAATAATACATAGACTCAGAAATTTATCGTATAAGGACAGGCTTAGACACCTTAACTTAAATGTCCTGGGAAAACGCCGAATTCGAGATGATCTAAAAGAGGTGTTCAAGTGGATCAAACACTTTAACAAAGGTGACGCAAACAAGGTCATCATATTAAGACAACAAGGCAGGACTCGCAGTAATGGGTTTAAATTGGACAAATTTAGATTTAAGAAGGAAATAGTCAAGGATTGGTTTACCAATAGATTGGTTAACGAATGGAATAGACTTAGTAACCACGTACTAGTGAGCTCTGAAGCTATCGATCATTTTAAGAAAAGGTTAGACAACTTTATGAATGGGGATAACAGGTGAGAATGGAAATTCTTTTGTGTGTTTGTCTGTTTGTGTGTGTGTGTGTGTGTGTGTGTGTGTGTGTGTGTGTGTGTGTGTGTGTGTGTGTGTGTGTGTGTGTGTGTGTGTGTGTGTGTGTGTGTGTGTGTGTGTGTAGGGTAAACCTCTCGTTTAGCAGTATACTCAAGCAAATAAACCTTAATTACAACCCACATAACCAAACCGGTTTTGTAAAACAACATAGTTCAAAATGATTCCACGGTAAGACGGAATGAACATTGCACAAAAGATAAAAGATTTCGATGCATTCAGTTCTACAAAAAGCCCCCGACTGATGGCAGTAAAGAACAACATATAAGAAACATTTGTATAAAAAGCAACAGCTTAACATGAAGGCCTCCGGCAAACTAGAGAATTTAATAAAGAATTATATATTTGTTTCACGGATAGAAAGAGAGTTAAGTGTCATAGGGACAAAGAGAAAGAGAGAGAGAGAGAGAGAGAGAGAGAGAGAGAGAGAGAGAGAGAGAGAGAGAGAGAGAGAGAGAGAGAGAGAGAGAGAGAGAGAGAGAGAGAGAGAGAGAGAGAGAGAGAGAGAGAGAGAGAGAGAGAGAGAGAGAGAGAGAGAGAGAGAGAGAGAGAGAGAGAGAGCAAAGCAAGATCACAAGGGCTAGCGAGAACGAGAGCATCTGAACTCGCAAAGGCTCGTAGATACACTTAATAAGTTATTTTAACGCGGGTAAAGTGACCCGGCGGGGAATAAAACCAATTCATTGGGAGTCGGGGAGAGTGGGAAGGAGTCCGCCGGACTCAACAAGGGAAACGGATAGTTGTTTATGAAAGGTTAAGAGGTCTTTTATTGTTTTTAATCATATATTTTGAGTAGAAAAAAGAGAGAAAAAACGCCAATAATCTCGTGGATTTCTATAAAGTTTCTTCGTGTGAACGTTGGCACCTCAGCCTTCGTCATTCGGACGAATGAAACATAAGAACATAAGAAAGAAGGAGACTGCAGGAGACCATAAGGCCTACACTAGGCAGTTCCATGTCCATCACCACCTGTCATCCCCATCCATAAAGTTGTCTAATCGTTTCTTAAAATAACTGATAGTTTCAGCGCTTACTACATGGTTACTAAGTCTATTCCATTCGTCGGCCACCCTATTAGTAAACCAATCCTTGCCTATATAACATAAGAACATAAGAATGAAGGAGACTGCAAGAGACCTTAAGGCCTACACTAGACAGCTCCGGATCCATCACCACCTGTCATCCCCATCCATAAAGTTGTCTAACCGTTTCTTAAAACAACTGATAGTTTCAGCGCTTACTACATGGTTACTAAGTCTATTCCATTCGTCGACCACCTTATTAGTAAACCAATTCTTGCCTCTTTCCTTCTTAAATCTAAATTTGTCCAGTTTAAATCCATTACTGCAAGTCCTGCCCTGTTATTTTAATATGATGATCTTGTTTGCATCACCCTTGTTAAAGCCTTTGATCCACTTGAACACCTCTAATAGATCCCCCCGCACGACTCAAAGTACCTCAACTATTTCGAGTGTCTGGGCTGCTCCTTGAGTCTGAGCAAATCTGATGAAGCGTAAGATGAAGTAAAGCACCTCCCTTATTAAACTCCGCGTTAATTAATCATTTAAGCTCTCACAGTAAAGAGATACGTGGGAGGAAGGCAAGATAGTTGCGGCAGAGTTGGGATCGATCGTCAGGGTGATCTGAAGAGGACGCAGCGTGTGACGCAATGTTCTGAGCTCGGCGAGAATCCTGGAAGGCCATTGGCTGAGGTGCGGCAAAGGGATGCAAAGATGACAAGTAGAACAGAATAGATTATAACAGAATAGATTATGACAGGATAGAACAGTGTTATGATGAAATACAATAGGATAAAAAAACTAAAGATATATATATATATATATATACAAATATATATATTTCTATATATATATACAAATATATATATTTATATATATATATATATATACAAATATATATATTCATATATATATATATATGTATATATATATATATATATATATATATGTGTGTGTGTGTGTGTGTGTGTGTGTGTGTGTGTGTGTGTGTGTGTGTGTGTAGAGAGAGAGAGCGAAAGAATGAACAAGCAAAAATGATGGCGAGAACAAACCACCAGACTCACACTGTGTGTGAGTTGAGTGGGTTGGGGTAGAGGCATCCACGGACAGGTGAACCCATCCTACCGGGCTACCTGGGCAGTGTATAGCCCAAGAGCCAGTGGACATATATTTCCTGGAACTTACAAAAATTCTAATAGGTATTTTTGGAAAAAATCTCCACTGGGACATTCAAAAACGGGGAGCTTAAAAACTGTGAGTGGTGAGATTGGATTTTATTAACCCTTTTATACCAGGAATTTACTTTCCGTTTTGTTCCTAAATATTGGGGTAGGGGAGACTGAAATAGATATATCTCCTCTCGTATTGTGTCAATGATAAATAAATATATACCAAAATATTTCTTCTGATATCTAAATTTATTTTATATTAAACAAATTTAATTTTTCAGCCAAGGATGGAAATCAGAGGTCAAAAGGTGAGGCACATCGCCCAAAACTACCGGATTTGGAACTGTGCAATATTTCCGCTAATTCAAAAGCCGCAATCAACCAAAAGTCTACCAAATACTCATGGAATTTAGAGATGATATTATCTAGGCATTTTCGAAAATCAGTTTGGTGTCCATATCACCCATATTGATGGAATTATTTAGTTTTTTAATAAACCTTTTTCCTGAGACCCATTCATGTGGTTGTTTCGAATTTTGCCAGTTTTGGATAATTTTTGTATGCGCCTATATTTATTTATTTTTAACAGTGCACGTACCTGAACTGCCTTGGCATCTAATTCTAATAACAGAAATTATGCCTTTTATTATCATTGTTTTAATCATAGGATTTACAAAGAAGGAGCATGCCGACAGGAGACCTTTTGGTCCATAACTAGGTCTAAGAGCACGTAATCCATAATTTGTCTTCCTCTCCTTCTATAGAACAGCTTCCCTCTTGAACATCAATTTCATCATCTACTTCTTCCTGCAAATGGGCCGCTTCGATAACTATGTTGGCAGGAACATGTGAGCATGCAAACCACACAAACTTGCGTCTTTCATGGGTAACCATCCACGCAAGTCCTTCTGGACCAAATGCTACCGGATGGGGGTCCCTCGCTTTTATCCACACAAATACCACAAAGTTAGTTCTCAGTAACTTTTGCTGAAGCACCCTCTGGCATGGAGGTAGGGAACAGGCATCTGAAGCCTTGGTCTTTTCCAGTGAGTTTCTTTCTTTCTTGGGGGCATACAACTTGCAGAAGATTTGAAGTCTGTCTTCATTGACACTGGTCAGGTTACGAACTCCACACACAACACAAATATGTCCTTCGACTTAAGCTGCAGGATCTGGATTAATCACATCTGATTTCCCAAGTGGGCTAACGGCCACGGTGAATCTTTGATTACCCTTCATGATTTCAAATGGCTTTCATTTTGTTTTTCTCCTCAATGTTGCTATCTAGTCACACCCTGTTGGTGGGTTTGGATTTGATAGCCATGCTTTCCAATTGCAAAGTCATATGTCCCAATCGCCACATTCAGAAACATCCTTTTCAGAACTGATAAATTTTTCATTCACTACATGCAATCTGTTAGGAGAAAGATCAATACTTTCCATAAAGCCAATTTGCTGCATTGGTAGGTTGTTCTCTGTGGCCACTGAATTCCATCCCCGCCATACTGGAATATGGAACATAAAGTGACAGCAAATTGACCACACGAGATCCGTTTTCTTTGCTCTCTCAAGGCTGGCTGGTGGATCTCGGCGTATGTGTCAAAGGGGAAATTTGAAAGGGAAAGCCTCCGTTTGTAGGGTACAACAAGCCACTCAGGCGCTTCAAAATGTCTTCTTTTTTAAACAAACAAACCCGCCCAGCCAGCACTTACATACTACAAGAATATTAGAACGTAACACATTTGCTGTCTCTGTAACAACATCTTCCTCAGATGTGCTAAATCTGGAGGCTATTGACAGCGATAAATCTCTGTTAACTTTGCTGGGATAAACTACCAAGCATTCTTTCCTACTTAAACAATCAAATTTTACTCCATCACCATAGCGTTTAGCAACTTTCTTGCAAATGGTTGATGCATTCTGAGGCACCGGTAGAGTTTACAAAACTAAATAATTCCATAGGTATAAGTAATATGGATACCTAAATGAAATGGATACCAAACTGGTTTTAAAAACTGCCTAGATATGTTATCTTACATCCTATGAATATTTGGTAGGCATTGGGCTGATTGTGCAGAAATGTTGCACAACCCCAAATCCGGTAGTTTTGGGCATAACCCTGCCCTTTTGACCTCTGGTCACCACTCTTGGCTAAAAAATTAAATTTGTTTGATATAAAGTAAATCTAGAGATCAGGAGAAATATTTTCATATAGATTTGTTTATCATTGACACGATACGAGAGGAGAGGAAATATAACCCATTTCAGTTTCCACTACCCCAACATTCTGGAGAAAGGCGAAAAGTCACTGTTCAGTAAAAGAAAATAAATAGATAAATAAAAATAAATAAATGAATAGATTATATAAACAAAAATAAATCAAATAAAGTAAAATAACAAATAAATAAATGAATAAATAAATCGATAAATAAACAAAAATAAATAAAATAAAATAATAGATAAAGATAAATAAATAAACAAAACTAAAATAAAATAAAATAATAAATGAATAAGAAAATAAAATAAAATAATGACTAAAATAAAATAAAACAAATGAAAATAAAATAAAATCCAGACCCACCACTCCAAAATTTTAAGCACCCTGTTTTTGAGTGTCCCAGGGGGTAGACTTTCGAAAAAACAAACACACAAAAAAAACACCCATTACATTTTTGGCTAAATTCCCCAAAATAAATGTCCCCTGGCTCTGGAACTAGTAGGTATTCCCGGGCCGCGGCTATTGTAGGTTACTCTATTAACCTTACGGCCGTTCCAACGACACTCCTTCTTGAGCCCAAGCAATACTCGACTTCGATAAAAACCCGAACTCGAGGGCTAGGGCTCGTGAAGGAGGGACATCGCCTCACCAACGCTGTGTGTAGTCTTTACCATACACGGTTTTTTTTTTTGTTTTTTTTTTTCGTTTGTTTTTTTCGTTTTTTCCGTTTTTTTTTTTTTTTTTTTTTTTAGGGTGGAATTGTGGTGGTGAGGTGGAAGGGTAAAAGGGTAGAGATGTGAAAGTGTGGAGGGGTGGTAGGGTGGATGGGTAGAGGGATGATTGGTAGAGAAAAGAAGAGTAGAGTAGAGGAGGGTGGAAGTGTGGAGAGGAGGAGAGTAGAGGGGAAGAGAAAGTGAGGGTGGAGGGGTGGAAAGAAATAGAGAAAGTGGAAGGGATGGAGGATGAAAGGGAGGGAAAGATGACGGTGGAGGGATGAGTAGGGAGGGGGAGGTGGCGTAAGGAAGAGAGAGAAAGGAACAGGATATGTAAAAAAAAAAAAAAAATCACGATTGCTCAAGGTGTGCAGGACGGTACATAGAAACAATGACCGTGGCACCTTTCCTCTCTTAGTGTTCACCGCTGAATTATTCTATCAACCAATGCAGGTGGCGTCCTCTCGGTAAAGAATGAATTGGTGGTTTAGTCGTTGAGACAAACTTTTAACTTGTCGAGACAGATATATGGTGGCTGGCTGGCTGGATGGCTGGCTGGTAAACAAAACGATGTCTTGTCAGAAGAGCGCCAGCAAAGGAAATGGATTCCACGAATACATGAATACCGTCTTAGTTTGCTGTGAATGTGTATTTACCTAGTTGTATCCTGTGGGAATGGGAGCTATGCTCGTGGTGTCCCATCTTTGTATCTTGTAGTGTCTAGTTTGCTCTTAAATTTGTGTATAGTTTTTTGCACACACTATTGTTCCGTCGTCCAGTTTGTTCCAGGTATCCAGCACTGTGTGCAAAACTGTTTTTTTTCAGGTCTGTGTGTTTGTGTGTGTGTGTGTGTGTGTGTGTGTGTGTGTGTGTGTGTGTGTGTGTGTGTGTGTGTGTGTGTGTGTGTGTGTGTGTGTGTGTGTGTGTGTGTGTGTGTGTGTGTGTGTGTGTGTGTACGTGCACGCATAACTTTGTACCCATTTCCGGACACGAAATTGTGTAACACCATACATTAATAAAAAAAAAAAAAATCCACTTAATAAACAAGCAAACAAAAGTAAACAAAAACACACACACACCATTGTATAAGTAGATATCTAAATGAATAAACATTCACTTGTAAAACAAAGCCTGCTGTAAGGCATTCGTAACTCGTCCCTAATCTTCGACCCTAACAACTTCGTTTCCTCCTCCTTGAGGGGCGAGGAGCCCCGACATTTCCCTCGCTGGCACCATCTCATCTTTGAGTGCCAAGTCTATGGCTCCCAAGTGCCACTGCCGTATGTCTTTCTATCACTCTTTTACCCCGTCGTCAAAGGACAGTAACTTAGAGGATCTTTTCTGGCTGCTGCCAGGTGATTATATTCAGTTAAGGGAACCATCCCGTGGCCAAAGGATTAAAACACGTCGCGGATGCCAACATACTTGTAGTGATGCTACTGTGAGGTTTTGGTGAGTCCGTCTCCTTTATTGTAAGGTAAGCGTGAACTGACTGTACACACGGCCAGGAGCCGATATATATATATATATATATATATATATATATATATATATATATATATATATATATATATATATATATAGATATACACGGCGCGGGTAGAGACCCGTGGTGCGTAATTACATAATTGCATTGGATTAGGTTAGGTCGGGTCAAGCAGAGTAGCACTGTCAAAGGAGCGTCAGGTCTAGTCATGTGGGCGACAACGCGTGTTCCATGACACATGATTGTCGCGGCTGTTCATACTCATTAAATTCCAACTGATGCCAGGCAATCTCATTCATCGACAGGGAAAACACCAATGGTCTCTTGAATTCATATTCAGATGTCAGAGATACCAATTATCTTTAAATATTGATTCGAATTATTCATGCTCTATAATTTTTAATATTCATGTAGTTACTTATCTATGTATTTATTTATGTATTTACTTATATAAGTACTTATTCAATGATTTCTCTCTTTATATATCTACTCGCATTTATTTATTTATCTATTTATTCACTTATACACATCCAACCTCGACATGGGCAGAAATGTCTCCTGTCAGCCTTCATACTCTGTAAGTGTAATAGTCATCACCTACTAAAGTAGTCTTTCTCCGACCCTGAGACCACAGTGGATCAGCGCACAAAACAAAAGTGAAATACTATGGCAAACCAAACAACAGGAGTTCTTTCAGTCTTTAATCAGGAGAGATTAGATGAAAACGGATAAATACATAAATAAATAAATGATAAATAATGAAGGAATATAAAAGATATATAAGCAAACTGATTAACTGATAATTAAAAATAAATAGATAATAAAAATCATATGAATAGATAAATGAACAAGTAAAATAATATAAAATGATAAATGCAAAAATCAATTGAATAAGTCAGCAAAATAAAGAATAAATACAACACAAAGGAAGAGGGAATCACAAAAAAAACAGCAATACCAATCAAATGAAAAAAAAAAACACTTCAGCTTCATTCGAGAAGAGCCGAAGATTCTGATAAGAAAGACCAAAGAGTGGAAAATAATAATAAAAAAAGTAGAAAAAAAGGGACCTTAGGGAACAAAGCACCAACATCTGAAGACGAAGCCAACCTCTCGCGCAGTTGGGTACAAACCTGTTTAGAGAAACCAAATCCGCCTCAAGAAGAACAAAGCCTCAGGCCGAAAAGAAAATCCAGCTCCCCTGGGAGAGGAGCTCGACTCCCCCTGGGGGTGGGGTGGGGGATGGGGGGGAAGGATCTAATCGCCGTTACCAGAGGCGAAGAAAGACACGAAGAGGGAAGTCTTGTCAGCAGAAGCTTCAGGTGAGTGAATGCAAAATCCTCCGAAGTGGATCAGAACGAGAGATTAAGACAAATGACGAAAGGATGCAAACGATATTAAGAAAAAAAAAATGCCAGTAGATCCCCCGTTTTCTTTCTGACTTGTTAGGAATTGGCAATGAGGGAGGGACGGGTTGGATGGAGAAGGGGGAGCAGGGGTTGAGGATATTACTGTGGATCTTGGCCAATCGAGTATGACGAGCTTCTGTTTACTTCTTGGGATATTGTGTTTGAGGCCGCTCCTCCCCTCCCCCACCCCACTTGGCAAGATGAAAAAAAAAAAAAAAAAAAATCTAGAACCACACAAGTCCAAACGCGAACCTAGGGAGCATCGAGTAAAGACTGTGCCAGGGATTTGTAAAGGATAGTGTGTAAGCGTACGTGTGTGTGTGTGTGTGTGTGTGTGTGTGTGTGTGTGTGTGTGTGTGTGTGTGTGTGTGTGTGTGTGTGTGTGTGTGTGTGTGTGGTCTCCATTGGTCCAATTATGGTTTGAATTAACTTATATTTTTTGAGTAGACAATTTTGACATCCAAGTTATTCTACATACACATGCATGCATGCACGCACGCACACACACACACACACACACACACACACACACACACACACACACACACACACACACACACACACACACACACACGCACACACATACACTAGAACTACCAATCCTGGAACAAAGAAGAGATAGAGGCGATCTATTAGCCTTTTACAGAATCATGAAAGGCATGGAAGTCCTTGACAGAGAAGACTTATTAAAGTGGAATAGAAGAAAAACAAGGGGACATGAAAAGAAATTCAAAAAGGATAGTTATAGAAGAGATCTAAAAAAGATATATATATATATATATATATACACAGAGTGTTGGATGTCTGGAACAAACTGGACGAAACAATAGTGTGTGCAAACACCATACAAGAATTAAGAACAAAGACGGGTCACTACGAGCATATCTTCCCTTCCCGTATAATACAACT
>NC_134820.1:31027269-31032269 GCF_046742065.1 Oratosquilla oratoria | reverse complement strand
ATTTTTTTTTCTTTTTTTTTAATCCAAGCTGATTCGTCCTGTGGATGATAACTGGATGTGTTTCTGATCTACTTCTAGTCTACTCCTACAACAACTTTTCGTCAGCTGTGATGGATTTCTGGACACACTATTGAGTAGAAATGATTACTTTGTATACACCTGCAAAAGTTTATGAGTGGTGTCTTTCGAGTGCAGCATGAAACTGTACACTTCAATTAACGAGCCTTTGTTTAACATTAACTATGAAATGCTACTTGCTTCGATCCTCAAATGTGAGATCAGTGACCATATCAAATGTTGTAATGTCTTTGGTTGCAAAAAAATACAAGAGATATACTTCTCTCCTCTATTTCATCTTGTCCACTTTCTTCATTCAGTGTGCCCTGTAGTCTGAAAATATCTAATCTTTCCAGTTGCATTGCAAGCTTCTTAACATCGTCAACACCACATTTTGTATGTGGTGCAAGATTATCAAAACGGGTCAAAGGAGTCTCTCGTCGTTTTCCAAACCAAAAAAAGATATCTGGTGTTCTGTGAGATGCATGATCGTTCTAACCATGTAATACAGAACTTGCCTTCGGCTTGGTCTTTACTTGTGATACCTATGATGCCATTCTGTATGTTGCAAATTCTGTTCACTCATTCAGTGGCCTGATCTGCAGAAACCTGGCTGAAACACCATCTTGTTCTTTCCACAACAAAAAATTCCCATTCATGAATTCGGCATACGCCCCTGGTACTGTGGTCTCAAACCTTCTCATATCTGAAAGGTAGACAGGTCATCTTGCATAGTTTGTGTGCTTATAGATAGTCATCCATGGCAGAAATGCAACAAGTGCAAACACCATTCCTCATGACCATGATAGTATCCAGCAAAATTTGTACCATGAAGTTCGGATTGTTTGAGTATTACACATTGAATATATATACGCTTTCGATTTAATTGTGGACTTTAACACTCTGGAATTCTAAATCAGCACTTGCAATAAATAAAGCAATGTAATAGCAGTAGGTTCTTTAATCAAAGAGGGCCTATCACAAAAATCAATCAAAAACAAAATTATTAATCTCAGTGACCTTGATGACCTTTAAATTAACTTTAAATTCAAATTTTGAGATGGCATCCATCAATACCTTTTTTAACTCCTCACATGATGACCTAAAAATCTTGTGTGTGTGTGTGTGTGTGTGTGTGTGTGTGTGTGTGTGTGTGTGTGTGTGTGTGTGTGTGTGTGTGTGTGTGTGTGTGTGTGTGTCTGTGTACGCGCGCGTACGAGTGCCAATCAGTAATCATCCAAAGCGATGTGTAAATTACATTAGAAATTAGAAAACAATAGATTTTAAAACGGGAATGTATATTTGTTATTTCTGGTACAATAATACTTTCACATGACGTGGAAATACCACTTACCACGTTTTCTTTCTCCGTATCTACAATGTCCCTCTGTCTGTCTGTGTCTGTCTGTCCGTCTGCCTGTCTGTCTGTAACATCGTTGTTGTGGAACAGGACGATGGAAGCACAGAGGCTAAAGCATGTCGTCCCTGTTTTTGGCCCAATCTGATTTGTCGAATTTAACGACCCGATTTTCCTTTTTTTTTTTTTTTAACTTTGCTTGGTCCTCTTCCCACTGTCCCCGCTCCCCTGCCTCCCTCGCCCTCGCTCCCTTTCGTGTCGACATGCACATATGCCATGTTCTCTTTATTCATCTATTTACCGGCGAGGAAAGAACAAGGGGGAGGAAGAGAGAGTGAACCTATGGGGAAATGAAAACAGGGATTGAGGGCCTGAGGGAGAAAACGGGAAGGGAAAGAAAACGGAGAGAGAAGATCCGAAGAAGAAAATGGGAAGATAAAGAAAACGGGGAGAGGAGACCCGGGGAAGAAAAAGAAAACTGAAAAGGGAGACCAAGGAAAGAAAACGGGGGGGAGGGGGGGAAAGAAAACGGAGAGGGGGGAATTGGTGCCTTCAGTTGAATGCAACTTGTGTTGTTAAAGAAATGTCCCTGTGATGAGAGTAGCATTCCGCGAAATGACGATGACAACATTGAACACAGAAATATGTTATTGGATCAGGAAAATTAGCCAAATTTAAATGACGTGATTGTTATAGGCCTAATTGGTATACGCCTAAACGAAGATAATGATACAAAAAAAAAAAAAAATCACAAACTATAGGAACCAAAATATTATATATGTATATGTGTATATAATTGTGCATATGTTTATATATATATATATATATATATATATATATATATATATAAACAGAAGATCCGTATATTTCGACCACTGCTGAAGAGAACCAGAGATAATGCTTGAAATATATGGATCATTTATTTGTCTCACAGTGGGTTAATAAATCTTATTTCACAAACTTGGAACGACATTACATTACCCTAATATATATATATATATATATATATATATATATATATATATATATATATATATATACAGTATATATATATATATATATATATATATATATATATATATATATTATATATATATATATATATATATATATATATATATATATATCTGTGTGTGTGTGTAAATGAACAGAAAATAACTGACCTTACTACAAGGTTCACAAATTGTAAATATGAATTAAATGGGAATGGAAATAAAAGTAGATTTCCTGTTTTAAGGAGAAATAAGAACAAGGGTCAGTTGTACAGCAGCAGCCAGAAAGAGCTGCAATTCCGCAAAAGAAATGAAAGTGAAAACATGAAACAATATTTCAATGTTTCACAAGAGACACGGAAACTAACAATAAGAACACAAAACACTTTATATATATATATATATATATATATATATATATATATAATATATATATATATATATATATATATATTCTAAATACAAAAGACATTGGACAATGTTCATCTTCCTCTTATAACTTATCATGATATAGTCCCACACCGCAATCATCTTATCTGCAGACGCTCGTTCCACTTCGCTGAGTTTGTTATTATTATGAACTGTAATCTACCAGCGTTTCTGTCTCAATGGACAATCTCGAGCCGCAGTCGTGTGTTATTAAACGTCGGTTTATTTACCCTAAGGTCACTCTGGATGATTCACTGAGATAGACGCGGGGTGCTTCTATGCCAAGACGATGTGTGTGGTGTCAATAAACAAACCCACGAACAACAGATATTTGTTGATATTGTCTTAGAAAGATAGCAAGCACGGAATAAGTCATGATTTTCTATAACAGAAAACATAATGTAATGAGATATTATATAGCATGATATATATGATACAATATCTTATAATATAATCCAACTATATGATATGATATGATATAATACAAAATTATATGATATAATATAATCCAACGTGTTATGATAAGAAATCAAGCTTTTCAATAACCAAAAACATATAATAAGATATGCTATAGTATGATATAATTTTATATAATACAATATCATAAAATATACTATAATCTAACGTGTTATGATATAGTGTGATATTATATGGTATCACATATGATGATATAATGTAGTATAATAACAGAGAATATAATGATTTTAGTCATTGTCAATAAATATTGACAATGTGAGTACCAATCCTCCATCCCTTCTCCTCCTCAAGAATATCACTATTTTTTTTTTTCGGGAGAATATATTTTATGTATGACACGTGCAAATGTCCTCTGCGTTTCCTCCTCCTATACGTGGGTGAGGTGGTTGGTTGGTTGGTAGGACGAGACAAGAAGAGGTAGGTGGGGTGGGGTGAGGGAGGGAGGAGGAGAACAAGAAGGAAGAAAGAGGAGGATGAGAAGGAAAAGGAGGAGGAAGAGGAAGAAGAGGAGAAGGAGGAGCAGGAGGAGGAGGAGGAAGAGGAGGAGGAGGAGGAGGACGAGTGGAGAGGAGGAAAAGTAGGAGTTGGAAAATAAGAAAGAGAAGGAGGAGAAAGAGTAAAAGTAGAAGCAGGAGTAAGAGGAAGAGGAAGAGAAGGAGGAAAAGAAAGAGGAAGAGAAGGAGGAAAAGAAAGAGGAAGAGAAGGAGGAAAAGAAAGAGGAAGAGGAGGAAAAGAAAGAGGAAGAGGAGGAAAAGAAAGAGGAAGAGAAGGAGGAAAAGAAAGAGAAGGAGGAAGAGAAGGAGAAGGAATGGGAGGAGGAGGACAAGGAGGAGGGAAAGGTGGGAGAAAGAGGAAAAGGAAGAGGAAGAGAAGGAGAAGGAAGAAGAGAAGGAGAAGGAATGGTAGGAGGAGGAAGAGGAGGAGGGAAAGGTGGGAGGAGGAAAAGGAAGAGGAAGAGGAGAGGGAAAAGAAAGAGGAAGAAGGAGAGAAGGAGAAGGAATGGGAGGAGGAGGACAAGGAGGAGGGAAAGGTGGGAGAAAGAGGAAAAGGAAGAGGAGTAGGAGGAGGAATGGGAGGAGAAATAGGAGGAGGGAAAGGTGGGAGAAGGAGGAAAAGGAAGAGGAAGAAAAGGAGAAGGAAGAGAAGGAAGAAGAAGAGAAGGAGAAGGAATGGGAGGAGGAGGAAGAGGAGGAAGGAAAGGTGGGAAGGGGAAAGGTAGGAGTAGGAGGAAAAGGTGGGAGGAAGAGGAGAAAGAAGTGACGGAGGAAGAGGTGGAGTAGGAAGAGGTGGAGGAGGAATAGGAGGAGGAGGAAGAGGAGGAGGAGGAAGAGGAGGAGGAGGAAGAGGAGGAGGAGGAAGAGGAGGAGGAGGAAGAGGAGGAGGAGGAAGAGGAGGAGGAGGTAGAGGAGGAGGAGGAAGAGGAGGAGGAGGAAGAGGAGGAGGAGGAAGAGGAGGAGGAGGAAGAGGAGGAGGAGGAAGAGGAGGAGGAGGAAGAGGAGGAGGAAGAGGAGGAGGAGGAAGAGGAGGAGGAGGAGGAAGAGGAGGAGGAGGAAGAGGAGGAGGAGGAAGAGGAGGAGGAGGGAGAGGAGGAGGAGGAGGAGGAGGAAGAGGAGGAGGAGGAGGAGGAGGAAGAGGAGGAGGAGGGGAAGCCTGTGAATATATAGATATGACGAGAAGACAGCAAAACG
>NC_134820.1:31012269-31014769 GCF_046742065.1 Oratosquilla oratoria | reverse complement strand
AAGAATAACAAGAGGAAAAATAATAAGAGGAAGAATAATAACTAGAAGAGGAAGAATAACAACAACAAGAGGAAGAAGAATAACAAGAGGAAGAATAACAAGTGGAGGAAGAATAATAACAAGAGGAAGAATAATAACAAGAGGAAGAATAATAACAAGAGGAAGAATAACAACAAGAGGAAGAATAACAACAAGAGGAAGAATAACAACGAGAAGAAAAATAACGAGAAAAATAATAACAAGAAGAGGAAGAATAACAAGAGGAATAATGACAAGGAGAGGGAGAATAATAACAAGAGAAAAATAATAACAAGAAGAGGAAGAATAACAACAAGAAGAGGAAGAATGACAACAAGAAGAGAAAGAATAATAAGAAAAGGAAGAATAATAACAAGAAGATGAAGAATAACAACAAGAAGAGGAAGAATGACAACAAGAAGAGAAAGAATAATAAGAAAAGGAAGAATAACAACAAGAAGATGAAGAATAACAACAGGAGGAAGAATAATAACAAGGGGAAGAATAATAACAAGAAGAGGAAGAATAATAAGAGGAAAAATAATAACAAGAAGAGGAAGAACAATAACAAGAAGAGGAAGAACAATAACAAGAAGATGAAGAATAACAAAAAGAGGAATAATGATAACAAGGGGAAAAATGATAACAAGAAGAGGAAGAATAACAACAAGAGGAATAACAATAACAAGAAGAGGAAGAAGAATAACAAGAAGAGGGAAAATAATAACAAGAAGAGGAAGAACAACAACAAAAGGAAGAATAATAATAAGAGGAAGAATAATAACATAAGGAACAATAATAACAAGAGGAAGAACAATAACACGAAGAGGAAGAATAAACACAAGAGGAAGAATAGTAACAAGAGGAAGAACAATAACAAGAAGAGGAAGAGTAATACCAAAAAGAGGAAGAACAATAACAAGAGGAAGAATAACAACAAGAGGAAGAACAATAACAAGAGGAAGAACAATAACAAGAAGAGGAAGAACAATAACAAGAATAATAATAATAATAAAAGAAATAATAATAATAAGAGGAGTAATAACAAGAAGAGGAAGAACAACTAAAAGAGGAAGAACAATAACAAGAAGAGGAAGAACAATAACAAGAAGAGGTCTCTCATGAAGGCCCTTGCAAGGATCTTGAGACTCCAAGTCTTCACCCGTTCCAGACTCTTCCTCTTCTTCTTCTTCTTCCTCCTCCTCCTCCTCTTCCTCCTCCTCCTCCTTCGCGAAGTCGCCACGTCAGAGCACCTGACGTGGAAGACGCACATCTACCAAAAGAAATTCCACGACACTTTCATGTCTTAGTCTTAACATCGGTTATACCAATCGTGTCAAAAGAAAAAAAAAAAGATAATCTGTTTATCGATTCTGTGATTGGCCGGCGCTTTTTTCACCGATACACGAACATCCCTCCCCCTAATTGAATGCCAATAAGGCTATCAAATTTCAGTAGATCCCATCCCCCCTCCTTGTTGTACACGATACCTCAAACGGATTCCAATTCTCTCGACGCAGAAAAAGGGGAAAAGCTCGTCCCTTCTTCATGGCCGTTCTTCTCGAAATTTTTAATTTTCTGTCCTCAAAGGCTCTCCTTCCCTTTCACTTTCTGGCGTCTTCCGGAGGCAACAAAATATAGATGGAGGCACCTGTCTTCCCGGCAGTCGGCAGCCAATTGAATTCATCCATGATTGAGAGGGAGCTGTAGAAGAAGCCGGAACTATTGGAAGCCGGAACTATCGGGACTCGGAACTATTGGGACCTGGAACTATCGAAAGCCGGGACCATTGGGAACCGGACTGATGAAAGCAATAGGGAAGAGGAGATGAATTTTCTCTTGATTCTCTTGATACGGGAGAAACTGATACACTGGAGAAACGCTTTCTTCAGTCTTTGTGAAACAGAGATAACGTAAGGCAAAAATTAAATGTGTATGGGTTTGTGTGTGTACGTGTGTGTGTGTGTGTGTGTGTGTGTGTGTGTGTGTGTGTGTGTGTGTGTGTGTGTGTGTGTGTGTGTGTGTGTGTGTGTGTGTGTGTGTGTGTGTGTGTGTGTGTGTGTGTGTGTGTGTGTGTGTGTGTGTGTGTGCGTGCGTGCGTGAGTGTGTGTGTGTGTGTGTGTGTGTGTGTGTGTGTGTGTGTGTGTGCGTGTGTGGTGCGTGTGTGTGTGTGTGTGTGTGTGTGTGTGTGTGTGTGTGTGTGTGTGTGTGTGTGTGTGCGTGTGTGTGTGTTTAAGACATACCAGCAAACCATAGAGACAAAATTTAGTAGAGAAACGAATTAATTTTCCTTACTAAGTTAAAGACAAATTAACACTCACATATGCACACACACAGAAACAGACACACACACACACAGACACACACAAAATGAAGCTGAATTTCTTCCTTGGGCCTATCTTTGAATACTATGAATGAATTACCCAAAATAAATTTGCATACACTTGATTAATTTCTGGTATTACGTTTTGATAAAATATAT
>NC_134820.1:30999769-31004769 GCF_046742065.1 Oratosquilla oratoria | reverse complement strand
ATATATATATATATATATATATATATATATATATATATATATATATATACATATATTCATATTTTATTTCTGGGTCCAAAACGTACTGAAAACTGACAGAAAAAGTGAATTAATCCAGCTTCTAAGATACAAATGACATTTGTTTCTAGGACCAAGAAGCACTGGAAACCTGCAGAAAACTTGTATCAATCCAACTTCTAAGATACAGCCTATATATATTTGCAATAACCATATTGCAACATGTTCTTAACAATACAGCGTTAGTGATTTCGTTACTAATAATGGTAACCTTTCACGTAGCATCAATTTCAAGTTCGCTTGGTCATTATTACTGGAAGTACTTCGATACTGACATTAGAATTTAACAATATAAGGCAGTTTTTCCAAACCTTTCTTTCAGGCGACCCCAATATGATCCTAATGATATGACCCCACTAATCTATTTGAATACGTATTAACATCATCACGAATATTGTACTGCATTCATATAATAATAAAAAAAAACATACAAGATGTCTTGGCGACCCCAGGAAAAATACTTGGCGACCATAGGGCTGGGAAACAGTGGTTTAAGGAAATCCTGAAATTAACAAAACCAGAAACCTGGGGAAGCTAGCTGGATGAACGGGTTAGGGCGTCGTTACTTACGGCGAAGGTTCGAGGGGGGGTGGCGGTTCGAGTCCTGCCACCGGCGAAGTTGAACCAAGGGCATTATGGTTCATTCAGTTCCACGCTACAAAGCCCTCTGTGAGGGGCACCGTCCTAGCCTCCCGATAGGGAGTGGGTGGGAGTTTGTGACGTTAAACTACATCATCAGAAAGAAAGAAACTAGAAGAAGGAATCTGAGCTCTCGTGGTGAAGTCGCGTGAGGAAAAGAAGAGTGAAAAGGAAATTACTCCTGTCTTAAGGGTAATGGTTTGTTTAATGAGGACTGCAGGATGTAAGGACGTGCCTAATGGGGGAAGGGCAGGCGTAATTAACTGTGTAATGGGGAGGAGGAAAACGTCATTATCCGTCTGTTCGAAGAATTGTTGCCGATGAGAGTTCGGCGTAGGAGATGTGTCTTAACGAGCTCGTTACGTGACGCCAGAGAGGTCTGCCAAGGGCTTCAGGGGCTGGAAGCCAGGTGAGTTCGTTCTTCAAGAACGTGGACGAACTAGACGCAGCTCACGAAGTCCAGTTTATGTATTTCGCTGACGAAAACCGTACATACATACATACATATATACATACATACATACATACATACATACATACATACATACATACATATATACAAACATACATACATACATACATATATACATACATACATACACAGCAAAAGAATAACAGGTGAAATGTAACCCTTCGAGCGTGACCTAATGTCGCCCCTCCATCATTAGTGGGACGCATTGACCCTTGCGACCGGACCTGCTGCTTTCCAGGGGGTAAATGTCCTCTACTCTTATGTAAACTGTCCTTGTTCCTGCCTCATGTACATATGAACTATGTATTTCTATTCAACTATGTAGTTTTTGCACTGGAGATGTAATATACGAAAGCGCTCTGCTTCGTTAGTTTATTTTTTCAAGTGGTCTACTTTGCATACATACACATCATACATACATACATACATACTTACATACATATACCAATAGCTTTTTCCCCCTTACAAGGGAGGTAGCCAAAAACCAAAGACATAGAAACCACTTCCACCCATTCCATCCCCTACATACTCCACCCCCCTCCACCCTCTTCCCTCCCTCCCATCTTGGCACCTCCTGGATGACGGGTCATCCCTGTATCTTGTCCACTGCCCTAGGTCAGAAGCAGTGCCGCAAGACACAGAACATCCGCAGCAAGGCCGCTTCATTAAATCGGCGAAAATCGTACACAAACAACAAAAACAGCATTCCCGAGGCGAGGATAGAAAAGAAAGACAGATCTCTCCTCGTGATAGAAGAAAAAATAATAGGATGAATAGATAAATTGAAATAAAAGAGAATAAAATCAGACGCCGAAACGGCTCTCCCCATCACACTACAGTACTCTCTATACATAAGACCTTTATGCGATCCGTAGACTTCAAAGAACGAAATGTATTTTCCTTACCGAGGGGGGTGGGTGGGCATGAGCAAGAGACACAAAAAAGGGAGGAGAAGGAGGAGTAAGAGGAGGAGGAGGAAGAGGAGGAGGAAGAGGAGGAGGAATAGGAGGAGGAGCAGGAGCAGGAGGAGAAGGAGGAGGAGGAAGGAAGAGGAGGTGGATGAGGAAGAGTAAGAGCAGGAGGAAAGGAGGAGAAGAAGGAGGAGGAGAGAGAGGAGAAGGAGGAGAAAGAGGAGGAGGAGGAGGAAAAGAAAAAGGAGGTGGAGGAGTAGGAGAAGGAGGAGGAAGAGGAGGAGGAAGAGGAGGAGGAGGAGGAGGAGGAGGAGGAAGAGGAGGAGGGAGAGGAGGAGAAGGAGGAGGAGGGAGAGAGGAGAATGAGGAGGAGGAGGAGGAGAAAGAGGGGGAGGAGGAAGAGGAGGAGGAAAAGAAAGAGGAGGTGGAGGAGTAGGAGGAGGAGGAGGAGGAGGAAGAGGAGGAGGAGGAGAAGGAGGGAGAGAAGGAGGAGGAGGAGGAGGAAGAGGAGGAGGAGGAGGAGGAAGAGGAGGAGGAGGAGGAGGGAAAGGAGGAGGAGGAGGAGGAGGAGGAGGGAAAGGAGGAGGAGGGAAAGGAGGAGGAGGAGGAGAAAGAGGAGGAGGAGGAGGAGAGGAGGAGGAGGAGGAGGAGGAGGAGGAGGAGGAGGCTAGGAGGAGGAGGAGGAGGAGGAGGAGGAGGAGGAGGAGGAGTAGGAGGGAACCTTCATGCAAGGAGTCGGAAGGACGTTGGGACAGAAGGATGTACGGACCAGACCCGAGACAAGGGATTTTAAACTTTAACGGTCGCGTCAGACAAGAAAAGTTTTCGAAAAAAAAAAAGAGGAGAAAGTTGTCTTCACCTGAAAGGAAAACGTAATGGACACCCAGCCTAGCCTCAGTAGTGAAATAAAAGGTTTGTTTTGACTCTTTTTTTTTTTTTTTTTTTTTTTTTTGTAATTCCTCTTCATCTTCCTCTTTGTCCGGATGAAGGAATGCTTTACTTATGTTCTATAAAATATGAATGCGTAGTGAGTATAAAGAGATGAAGGAAAAGGTTTATGCATGTGTATGTATGTATACATCCATGTATTTGAATGAATGTGTGTGAGTGTATGTATACACAAAGTTGTCTTAAAGTGCCAGAACTGTGAGATAAAGATTTACTTCTTAGTACAGTATACACCAGGCTTAACCTCTCAAGTTCATTTTGTATTACACGAAAAGGATATTCTATAACGCGCACACACACACACACACACACACACACACACACACACACACACACACACACACACACACACACACACACACACACACACACACACACACACACATGCGCAGACACATACATGCACATACACACACACAAACATGCACAGACACACACATGCGCTGACACATACATGCACAGACACACACACATATGCGCTAACACATACACACACACACACACACATACATACACAGACACACACATACACAAGCACACAATTCCACACACGTACACGCACACACGAAAACATGCATAGACGAAAAAAAAAATAAAGTTACAGAAAAGTTCCAAAACACGACTAGATATAAATTTTGTTCCCCGTTAAATGACCTCCTTTGCAGCCGTCACGTCCATACGCATTCTTCGCTAGGAAGAGTGCCAAGGTGTATCATGGACTAAGGCACGGTGCCTGAGGTGCCTCTTTATTATACACAGGATCCTTCTTGTGCCGTCTCCGGTCTAAAGTTAGTTTCGCGGCACGTAGGTCTGGAGGCGAGGAAAGAAAGAAAAAAAATATTGAATTATTGAATCGGTTCGCTTTGCCGCAAAGATTCTTTTGCGGTCAAACTTGACCCAGGTTATATTGGTGTTATGCAAATATATATGTATATATATATATAAATATATATATATATATATATATATATATATATATATATATATATATATATACACTGCTGTTGCTATTGCTTTTATTGTTGCTACAATTCTAATCCATTTGCTAATCATCATTCAGAGGATAAGTACGTCATCTACGGTACCGAAGGACTGCCATAAGCAAAATAAACAAAAGCATATTATATATATATATATATATATATATATATATATATATATATATATATATATATATATTCGTTGTTGAACATGTAATATATTCTTACATACTATAATACGTTCAAGATTATGGTGGTTTTGGACAACATACTCGTAGCCGTATAAAGGCAGAAATGCATGAATAAAAATTTTGTTTCTTTAATATTAACGAACCATGGGTCAGTTTGGGATTTTCGTAGTGAGTCCATTATGACCCACTGGACGTCTTCCGTACAGGGTCTCTCTTCACACACACACACACACACACACACACAGACACACACACACACACACATACACACACACACACACACACACACACACACACACACACACACACACACACACACACAGTGGTAGCGTTCGCAACTATTACTACTGCGGTTCGAGCTCGAATCCCGCCCAGGGCTGATGTAATTCAAGTATCGCTGCGCTGTGAGGCGTTACTCCAACTCTAGTGGACCGGGAGTTGGGGTTGCGTTTAATATCACAGCATTACCCGTAGATCGGTCATATATGAGCTATGAGCTCTCATCCGGGAGGGTAATAGCTGTCGATGACGAGTTCAACACGTGATCCAAGACCATGATGAATCACAGATGAGCTTCAGGTAGAATAATCTCCTTACCGTCCGCCTTCAAAACCAGGTTTAACTCTCAGGTCCCAAGGGTCTGGTACTCGGTCCCCGGACTGGGGGTTTCTGTCAACTACAACTATTTTTCTTCCCAATTTTCATCCAAGAAAAGCTGACAACCGGTAAAACCCTCCGGAAATCCTTCATCCTCAAAGCCAGTGACTTAGAAAAAGGAAGA
>NC_134820.1:30987269-30997269 GCF_046742065.1 Oratosquilla oratoria | reverse complement strand
AGAGAGAGAGAGAGAGAGAGAGAGAGAGAGAGAGAGAGAGAGAGAGAGAGAGAGAGAGAGAGAGAGAGAGAGAGAGAGAGAGAGAGAGAGAGAGAGAGAGAGAGAGAGAGAGAGAGAGAGAGAGAGAGAGAGAGAGAGAGAGAGAGAGAGAGAGAGAGATTTGTAATTTAAGTATTCTTGGGCAAATTTTGTCTGGTCAATGCGATTTGTATATTTCAAGTTTATCTATAACACGCATGACATCGTGTTCTGTAATATTCATGCCAAGTAGACGCGTGGATACTGTCTGTCCTGTTGGGACAGTCTGTTCGTTTCTTCTGTTCTCATAAGTAAACACAGACGTAAAGTAATGATTTAGGATATCTACATTTACCCTCTTATCTGTTACTGCTATGATTATATTCTGAGTATCGCTCTAATACCAGAAATACTGCAGCACAAGTATATTACACTACATTGATTTTTTTTTTCTTTAAATAAACAAAAATCAATAGCCCGGTACAGACTTGAATCTGCTCGCCTTTTGATTCTCACACATATGAATGGCTTCAGATGACTGTGATTAACGTCCCCATTCCCGCGTTCTGTACAAAATGCTTGCGACCGTTGAGCCCATACCCCCACCGTAAATTGAAAATGAATGGAAATGGATCTACATCGAAAGTGTAGAGTGACGCGTTGTTTTTTTTTTCTCTCCTTTTGTCCGCTCATCGCTGTGCTTTCACGAGCCTAACTGGCTATTGTTAACTGCCCTATTGTCCTTTTTCCCCTCGTTATCGGCCCCTTAATGTCCCTTTTCAGGACACAAAAAGCTCTGATCGTAGGCAGAAAAGGAAAAAATAAAAAGACACTGGAAAAGAGTATAGGCGACTGTATAAATAGCCAACAACCCATTTCATCATCAAAATCCCTTTCAACTCCTTATCATTTCGCTCACTTTATTTACCTGTATATTCATAGTCGTGGACAGAAACTTCTGACCCGCTCTACATAATTAGGGTTTTCTTGTTGTATTTGGTATACTCTTATGTGCAAAAATGCTGTAGGGTGAAAATAACAAATAAAAAAAAACATGTAAGGTGAAAATAATTATTATTTTTTTTTAATCATGTAAAGCAAGAAGCTATAAAAGCTACATTTGTATTAAAGAGAGACTTTCTCCTAGACTTACCCTCTGATTCTTCTTTAAGTAACTTCTCTGGATATATGTATATTGTGTATGTTAAAGCTAGCGTCTTGACATCGTGATTATTTACGCACAGGTCAGGGTTCGAAACCTTGGCAGAGCTTCTAAAAATGTTCATATATGTATATGTATTCTCGAATCTATCTCTTTTTCGTATCCATGGAAACCAATTGTTTTCGGCCGAAAGGAAACAAACTTTCACCACATCTCCAAGTCGTGTCTGGGAATAATTTACAAAGGCGGAGCCTGCCGACAGGAGACCTTTTGGTCCATAACTAGGTCGGATGCGAAAAAAATATACAATAATGATAAAAAGATAAATAAAAATTATAATAATATACATAATAATAATTCTATTCTTCAATACATAATAATGATTTCAATCTTCAATATATAATAATAATTCTAATTTTCAATTTCACTTTTTATCCTAACTTTCTGTTCCAACCCATTGGTCTCATGAAGAGAAATTCTTAATAACGCCTCTCTTTCCCTTTCCCTTTCCCCCTTCCAACCCTCACGGTTCCCCTTACCGTCCCTTGGCTTACTGACCCTAAACAAGCCCTGAAGTTTACCAAACATTCCATATCACGCGCGTCTTTGACACTCGTATACTCCAGTTAGGGTCTGATATGTGTTGCTTGCATGCACCACAATCCACTACTTAACCTCTGACCTACTCATCCATTTCCTTCCTTCTTAGTTTATGGTTCCACACTGAACACAACTTTATGACATCTAAAAAAACAGTTTTGGAACTGAACCTCAAACAATGAAACAAAATTAATAAATAAATTAATAACATAGTTTCCCAAAATGATTTAATCATGGATATCCACAGATATGCGACATCGGGGAATGTCGAGAAAAAATGTCGGAGAGAACGTGTCTACCATTTGATCTAGATGAATTACATGTGTATTTCTAGCATGTCCTTTCCCCTGACATCTAAATCTAATATATTTTTTTACCTTATGAAAGCAGCGGCAAACACTTACCTGGAAAACAGAAATGACAATGGTCAGTAACACAGAATATATTGGATATAAAAGAACTGTCTTTTTAGTCAACTATAATTGCATATGTAGGTCATCTTCTGCACTGCACTCTATCCTACCGAAATCTAAGATGAGAAAAATCACACCCACACACGCACACAATCACACACACCCACACCCACACACAAACACCCACACCCACCCACACACACACACACACATATATATATATATATATATATATGTGTGTGTGTGTGTGTGTGTGTGTGTGTGTGGTGTGTGTGTGTGTGTGTGTCTGTGTGTGTGTGTGTGTGCGTATGTGTGTGTGTGTGTGTATGCGTTGAAGTTTGTATGCTTGTGTACTTTGTGTGTGTGTTTGTGTGTGTGTGTTTGTGTGTGTGTGTGTGTGTGTGTGTGTGTGTGTGTGTGTGTGTGTGTGTGTGTGCGTGCGTTTGCGTGCATTATGAGATAACATGAATTATTAATGAGAAACCGCTAACAACTCAGTTTCGAAAAACAGAAAACATATTCTTATCGTAATGCGTAGGTTTTGTTGCTGCATTATCGTCATGAAAAAATGGATACAGTAAAAAAAAAAATAGCATGATAGGATTTAAGAACAGAAACACGTACATCATCGTGTTATTATGCATTTTTTTCGCGTTTAATAGAGAGCGAAAACAAGGACACAAAAGAAAAGAAATATGAGAAAAAAAAAAAAAGTCTGGAAACTAACGGGGTTTGAGGTTCTCAACCAAGTTGGAGAAATTCCCTAGACTGGGGAGGAATTTACCAGAATGGGGAGAAATTCCCTATACTCGGGAGAAATTCCCCATACTGGGGAGAAATTCTCCATACTGAAGAGAAATTCCCCATATGAGGGGATATTAGGTCATAAGGGTGTAGAAGGAATTGGAGACACACATTTTTCAGATTCACACACTATAATTCTTCAAATTCTAGATCCTTATAATCTCCAGAATATATGTCTAAATGTCGCAAAAGAAATTACTGATAAAGACAAGTATTTTACCTTTTGAGCAAAGAAAATGTTTTAGAACCACTGTTATAGAGTATTGTAGAAACTATCTATGATAGCGCAATACTATATTTCTTAAACTTAAATCTAAGTAAACGCAACAAACTAGAATCACGATTACTACGAAGTGAAAGCAAGTGAAAACAATTATGAAGTCAAAAAGGATGATCACGACCACAGCGAAAATAACGATAACAGCAAGAGAAACAAACAAGCAAATAAATAAACAGATCAATAAATAAACAATATAAATAGTAATAAAATAAAATGAAATATAAAATAAGAATAAAAAACCAATAACTAATAAATGAAAGGAATATATTACTTAAGTGATAGGTTAAAAAACAATAATAATAAAATGGAAAAGAACAGAAACTGTTCCAATGGCACCCTGCTGGAAACTGGAAATATGTTTTTGGAAATTGCAGAGTAAGGCCCCATGGGGGAACGACTGTAGTACGCAAAAAAAAAAAAAAGTCAAGAGTCCCCGCCCTTTCTCCAGATCTTTTCACCCAAATCGACACTTTACTGCTAACACACCGTCCTGCTTGCCATACATGTAGATTTCCTAGCCACACAGGGCCCCTAAAAAGGCCATACTGGGCTATCAAAAAAGGACAGTTTCGACAGTTCTCTCTTGCGTTCTTTTCCTGCCACAGTTATGATGAAGATTTTTTTTCTTATACTATTAATCTAGGAGGTGCTAAGATGGGAGGGAGGGTGGAGGGGTGTGGAGTGTTTTCAGGGATGGAATGGGTGGGAATGATTCTATGCCTTTTCCTTTTTGGCTACCTCCCTAGTAAGGGGGAAAAAGCCTTGGTATATGTATGTATGTATGTATGCATTAATATTATACCATGCATTACCAAACCAACTGATAAAACACAGATGAACGTCCGAACAACCCATCCATCGAACTTGGACTAATGACGAATGGGGGCGGAGCTTATTGAGTGACGTCACATCGTTCTGCCCGTGTTCGAAAACACACAGATTGTGGCGACGACGTGACTTCAAAGAGGAGTACGAGATTCGAACACACAGTTAACCAAATACGAGACCAGCAAGCATCTGATGACGATACCAGTGGACAAGGCTGAATAGAGAAAAAAATCACGAATATAAAACGAGAGGCACTTATGAGTACCCGAGGAAGATGGGCACTATGATTGACCTCTCCAAATAAGGTCACAAGCCCTTGAGGGCCACTTAGTGGCCAACAAGGGGAGGAGCGAGGTAGAAGGCATAACCTGATGCGGTGTAAGGAAAGGGGTGGAGGGGTTACAGAACGAGGAGACAATAGAAAACGGGGTGAAATGTCACTGAGGGAAGCGAAGTAGAAGGTATATTATTTGTTTTTGTTTTGTCATCATTTGTCTGCTTGATTTTCACTTATTATTAGTTATATGTTAATTTATTATTATTTACTATTTACCTGTTTGTTTATTATTTAACTATACCTATGCATTTATGTATTTCATTTGTTATTTACATTATTATAGTTTTTATTTATTAATTTATTATTGATATGATTTTTTTTGCATTCGACCTAGATATGGACCAAAAGGTCTCCTGTCGGCATGCTCCGCCTTTGTAATCCTTTGTAATGCAGTGCAAGGAGAGGGGTGGAGGGGCTACGGAACGAGAAGACAAAAGAAAACGGGGTGAAATGTCACTGAGGGAAGCGAGGTAGAAGGCATAACCTGATGCAGTACAAGGACAGGGGTGGAGGGGTTACAGCACGGGGAGACAAAAGAAAACGGGGTGAAATGTCATTGAGGGTGAATGAAGACAATCGAGGAAAGGGCTGGAGAGAAAGGGCGCCCGACCTCGACAGAAGGAATTGGACGTAGATTTTCCTTTTTTCGCTACCAAGCAAATCTTGTGACGCCTAGAAAGTGGGACTTGAAACAAGTATACTCCCTCGTTCCACTTGAGGACTTAAATCCAGCTCTACAGAGTGTTCCAAAATAGACTGTGGGAAAACAACGGATCTGACAAAGAGAGAGAGAGAGAGAGAGAGAGAGAGAGAGAGAGAGAGAGAGAGAGAGAGAGAGAGAGAGAGAGAGAATAAGGATGAATGAAGTAATGACTGAGTAAATAAAGAAGACTGAACACAAGCAGTGTTATGAAAGACAGATTAAAATAGAAATAATTGGTCAAGGACGGTACAAAGGGGCAGAAAAGAAGATAAAAGGTCAGACATGAAGCAAGCGCAGAATTTGCAAAGGAGGAATTGACTTGTAGTGTAGCAGGAACGAAAAAGGAAGACAGAAACCTTTAAAAAGATTGAAGACAAGATTCAAGAGGGGTAACAAGGTTAATTTTTGATAAAAACGAAAACGGTCGAAAGAGAGCATGTTATATGTGGGTTTCAAAATGTGCAAGAAATTCTTGAAAAAAAAATGAGTGTCTTAAGAAAAAAAATATGGAATAGAAAAAGTGAGCTACTAGCAAAGAACAAGTGACAACTTAGAAGAGATCATATGTAAGACATTCTTGAAAAAAAGCGAGTGTCATAAGAAAAAAAAAACATAGAAAAAGACAGCTACAAGCGAAGAACAAGTGACATCTTGGAAGGAATCATACGAGAGTTAAAGACGAAGAATCCTAAGGAAGACAAAAGCAGGGAGGAAGTAAGTGAATGGTTAAAAATGCGATTAAGTCCAGGATAAAGGAAATAGCCTCGCCCGGACGCCAGAAAAATGCGGAAAAGAAGGAAATTGCGAAGATCAGTGCGAATTTCCATAAAGGAAGAAGCAAAAGAGGGAATGAAACAAGAAAAGAAATAACGAAAGGAGAGAGAGAGAGAGAGTGAGAGAGAGAGAGAGAGAGAGAGAGAGAGAGAGAGAGAGAGAGAGAGAGAGAGAGAGAGAGAGAGAGAGAGAGAGAGAGAGAGAAAGAGAGAGAGAGAGAGAGAGGCAGGCATAGAAAGAGAGAGAAAGAGAGGCAGGCAGAGAAAGAGAGGCAGGCAGAGAAAGAGAGGCAGGCAGAGAGAGAGAGAGGCAGGCAGAGAGAGAGAGAGAGAGAGAGAGAGAGAGAGAGAGAGAGAGAGAGAGAGAGAGAGAGAGAGAGAGAGAGAGAGAGAGAGAGAGAGAGAGAGAGACTAGAGAGAGAAATAGAGAGAGAGAGAGAGAGAGAGTAGAAAAAAGGGAGAGAGAGAAAGAGAGGGGCAGGTAGAGAGAGAGAGGGGGGCAGGCAGAGAAAGAGAAAGAGGCAGACAGAGAAAGAGAGAGGGGGGCAGGCAGAGAGAGAGAGAGAGAAGGGGGCAGAGAGAGAGAGAGAGAGAGAGAGAGAGAGAGAGAGAGAGAGAGAGAGAGAGAGAGAGAGAGATAGAGAGCAGAGAGAGAGAGAGCAGAAAAAGGGAGAGAGAGAGAGAGAGAAAGAATGAGGCAGAGAGAGAGAGAGAGGCAGAGAGAGAGAGAGAGAGAGAGAGAGAGAGAGAGAGAGAGAGAGAGAGAGAGAGAGAGAGAGAAAGAGAAAGAATAGAGACGAAAGGTCGTAGGGACGAAGAATCAAAAAGAATGGGATCCGAATTCCGTGAAAGGATGAGACCAAAGATAAAAAGGAAGAGGAAGAAGGGGGAGGATAATGAGGAACTAGGAGGTGAGGAAGGGCACGTCAGGAAAAAGCTAATCCTCGGGAGGAAGAGAAAGGGGAGGGGAGGAAGTGGGAGGGGAAGGGGAGGAAGGGGGAGAGGGGAGGGAGCGAAGGGTCTTGCGAGGCACAACGCACCCAAAAAAAAGAAAAAAAGCGCCGCATTCGCAGACTTCTCTGCCCCCAAAACAAAGGGAACCTGGAAGCGATGGAAACCTGGAAAACTGGAAAACTGGATAGGTTTCCGGATCGGGTTCCAGTAGGCGGCCGGGACTATATTGGCTATTGGGGGCCGGGGGTACGGGGGCCGGGAGTCGAAGCCAGTAAAAACTCAGGGAACTACCCTGGGGGGTTTTACTGCCTCCTTCGACCGCCCTGGGGTTGTCTTTTGCTGCCTCTAGGTTTCCAGAGAGGCTTCCAGTAGGCGGCCGGGACTATATTGGCTACTGGGGGCCGGGGGTACGGGGGTATGGGGGCTGGGAGTCGAAGCCAGTAACCCAGGGAACTACCCTGGGGGATCTTACTGCCTCCTTCGATCGCCCTGGGGCTGTCTTTTGCTGCCTCTCCTATACCGCCTGGATTATCCAATTCGAGGTTAGTGTTTGGTGGCCAGCGTGGTGCAGTCCTTACACTACTGCGGACGCTCAGACATCGCCCGTGTTGTATCAGAACTATACAAATAAACCTTTTGTTTTTGTTGCTGTTGTATTAATACAAAATTTTATAAATTGGCTTTAATGAATTAGTTAACCTCCACTCTATTTCCGTTTCTCTTCGTATATACAGTATCAAGAACAAGGAACAAACTTTCTTGTTATGTATCAATTTGGTCTCTACGAGAGGAAATGCAAATTCCTTTATTATAAATCAAATATTGTATTTACTGTAACCTGGAGAAATGTTGAAAATTCTCCTCGTAATGTCTTGTATAATACTTAATGTGATTCACCATAGCCCTGGATTACGTGCTAGACTTGTGATCAATAGCTATTTCCCAACTGGATAAGAGTCCACAGGTCGGGTATAAACAAACGCACCAACAGCAAAAAAAAAAAAAAAAAAAAAATAATAATAATAATAATAATAATAATAATAATAATAATAATAAATAAAAAAATAAAAAGATAAATTGAATATCAAATGAATTGATAAGAATAAATTCTATGAAATAATTTACAGATAAAATTAGATATTTAACTAAAGCATATTACTTATATGTTGATCCAAATGAATAGTAAAACTATACAACATTCCTTCCGTTTATGTGCACTATTAGTTTAACAAAGTCTGTTAGATGGAGATCCATCGTTCTAGAATGTTCCACGGAAGGCGACCTCCTCTTGCAGACTTACAGTTTAGTCCAAATGATTCATCTCTGCGGTGACCAACACATACATACATACATATACCAAAGGCTTTTTCCCCCTACCCGGGGGGTAGCCAAAAAAATAGAAACCACTCCCACCCATTCCATTTCCTATATACTCCACTCCCCTCCACCCTCCCTCTTATCTTAGCACCTCCTGGATGACAGGTCATCCCTGCATCCTGTCCAATGCCCTGGGTCAGAAGCAGTGTCGCAAGACACAGCACATCCACAGCAAGGCCGCTTCATAAATTCGGCGACCCCCCTTCTCCGTCCCCTCATGCAGAAAAGGAGAAGACGGGAAGAAATTTAATTTGTTATTTACATTATCATAGTTTCTATTTATTATTTTATTACTGATATGATTTTTTTTTTCGCATCCGACCTAGATATGGATCAAAAGGTCTCCTGTCGGTATGCTCCGCCTTTGTAAAAATCCCTTCGGGTTGCGTGACCAACACACAAACGACAAACAAGACTCCTGAAAAGGCTAGTTCGAGTAAATACTCGACGCGAACTAAGAAATCGAACCTTTTGCCATCAATTCTTCCCCGAAATGAATTTTGGACGACGAAAACTTGGTGGCCCATGAACAGGACGCCGACAGCAACTGACCATTACATTAACCCTTACATGATTTCCCTTCCCCTCCTCGCTCTCTCTCTCTCTCTCTCTCTCTCTCTCTCTCTCTCTCTGGATTGGGTTCCTTGCTGATGAGGCCAGGGGTGCCTGGACGGATTACCGAAGGCTTCTCTTTGCCCCAAAAGGTCTAGAAGCTTATTTCTTTTTCGTCTCTTTTTCTTCCCCCCCCCCCAAAAAAAAAAAAAAAGTCTGAAGAGTCTCCGGTGATCTTACAGACTCCTTCCCCAATCGCTTCACTGACCCCCCCCCCCCAATAAAAAAAGTCTGAAGAGTCTCCGGTGATCTTGCAGACTCCTTCCCCAATCGCTTCACTGACCCTCTCCCCCAAAAAGAAAGAAAAAAAAGTCTGAAGAGTCTCCGGTGATCTTACACTCTTTCCCGATCGCTTCACTCGCCCCTCCCCCCCAAAAAATATCTAAAGAGTCTCCGTTGATCTTACAGACTCCTTCCCAATAGCTTCACTGACCCCCCCACAAAAAAAAAAAAAAAACTCTGAAGAGTTTCCCGTGATCTTACATACTTCTTCCCAATCGCTTCACTGACCCCCCCCCTCCCCCTAAAAAAATCTTTGAAGTCTCCGGTGATCTTACAGACTCCTTCCCAATCGCTGCACTCGCCCCCTCCCCCCCTATCCCCCCAAAAAAAATTCTAAAGAGTCTCCGGTGATATTACAGACTCCTTCCTAATCGCTGCACGGGCCCCATCCCCGCAAAAAAAAAAAAAAAAAAAAAAAGTCTGAAGAGTTTCCGGTGATCTTACATACTCCTTCCCAATCGCTTAATTGACCCCCCCTCCCCCCAAAAAAGAAATCTGAAGAGTCTCCGGTGATCATACAGACTCCTACCCAATCGCTTCACTAGCCCCCACCCACTCCCCCTTTTTTATCGTAGCAATACTGTGTATTTCAATGCTTTTGCTGTCTCCTCGTTTCTTTCCTTCTTTTCCTTTTCTTGTCCTCGTTTGTCTCCGCATTTTTCTATCGCATTTCTTCGGCCTACCCGTGTGTTGCCTTCATTAATTCAATCTATATTTCTTACATTCCCTCCCTCCCCTGTCTTTCCTTCCATTATTTTCGAGTTCAGCTTTACGTGTCCCTAAGTCTATCCTTTTTTTCTAGAAATCTCTCCTTCACTTACGATAACCTTCTTTCTGAAAAAAAGTATTTGTGTATT
>NC_134820.1:30982269-30984769 GCF_046742065.1 Oratosquilla oratoria | reverse complement strand
GTGGGGATGGTGGTTGGCGCCAGGAATCTGATGGCTGGGAGTTGGAGTGGAGATGGTGGTTGGCGCCAGGAATATGATGACTGGGAGTTGGAGTGTAGGTGGTGGTTGGCGCCAGGAATGTGAAGACTGGGAGTTGGAGTGGGGTGGCGGTTGGCGCCAGGAATGTGGTGGCTGGGAGTTGGATTCTGGGTGGTATTTGACGCCAGGGATGTGACTGGAGCCAAGCATGTAGCAATAAGATAGTCATGTCGTCAAATACTTAAAATGAGCTTTTATTTAAGTCTGGTAGTACAAATACACCTAGGCCTATTTTGATATTTTTTGCTTAAACCATTGAGGTTGTTATCACTAAATTTAATGTCTTCATTAACTTATATATCAGTTATCATATCCTTTGAGGAAAGTGATCATCAGGTCGAGTATTTCTGTCCAAGTCCTCATCACTCAGAAGGTTAGTGTCAAGTTACAAGTCACGTGACAAAACCCTAATGTCGTCCAATCAATATCAATGAAATATTTATCTCCTATTATCGTCTTGTCACAGTTGCAAAAGCAGTTTATCAACTGTCACTGAGAGCTTCTACGTTTATCTTTATATACGGCCTCAAACAAAACCCATGGTAGTTATATTTCACTCCCAATTAAAAAAAAAAGAGAGAGACAGAGAGAGAGAGAGAGAGAATGAGAGAGAGAGAGAGAGAGAGAGAGAGAGAGAGAGAGAGAGAGAGAGAGAGAGAAAGAGAGAGAGAGAGAGAGAGAGAGAGAGAGAGAGAGAGAGAGAGAGAGAGAGAGAGAGAGAGAGAGAATTTCCTGCCTATATATCGCCTCTACGCTTACCTTTCACCACTTGATAGAGCTATTTCAACCTGTAAGCTATCAAAGACAATTTTCTTTTTCAGGTTTCCTTGTTCACGGGAACGAGTACCACTGTTCCATCCACCAGAACGCACCCATGTGGTTGTGGTTAGCCTACTAATGAAAATGTTCGAATCCTGAAATATTCAAGTCAGTCTCAGCTTCCGTGTTCCGGATGCTCCAACCATTTAATGACTTTCGATTTTGCTGCCGCCTGGCTGGACTTCAGGAACTTCAGGAAGTTGGCGCTGAAAACAGCCAGAAATGAAATCTATGATTTCCAGAAACTCATGATTGTAGCTTGATTCTGTTCCATCCTCCTTCCCATACAAAGGGAGCTAATTGACCCCAAACGCTAAAACAAGAGTTACGAGTATATGAAAATGCTAGACATATATCTGGTCTGGTATGGTCTGGTGTGGCCTGGTCTGGTCCTGTCGGTCTGGTCTGGTTTTGCCTGGTCTGGTTATGTTGGTCTGGTCTGATCTGATCTAGCCTGGTCTGGCCTGGTCTGTCCTGGTCTGGTTTGGTTTAGTCTGTCCTGGTCTGATCTGGTCCTGTCGGTCTGGTCTGGTACCGTCTGGTCTGGCCTAGCCTGGTCTGGTCTGGTCTGGTCCGGTCAGGTCTGGTCTGGCCTGGTCCGGTCCGGTCTGGTCTGATCCGGTCCGGTCTGGTCTGATCCGGTTTGTCTGGTCTGGTCCGGTCCGGTCCGGTCTGATCTGGTCCTGTCGGTCTGGTCTGGTACCGTCTGGTCTGGCCTGGCCTGGTTTGGTTTGGCCTGGTCTGGTCTGGTTTGGGCCGGTCTTGTCTGGTCTGGTCTGGTCCGTTCTGGTCTGGTCTGGCCTGGCCCGGTCTGGTCTGGCTCAGCCTGGCCCGGTTTGGCCCGGTCTGGTCTGGTCTGGCTGGCCTAGTTTGGTTTGGCCTGGCCTAGTTTGGTTTGGCCTGGCCTGGCCTGGCCTGGCCTGGCCTGGTTTGGTTTGGCCTGGCCTGAGAGGTAGCAGCTCAGGGAAAGGACAAAACAAGACCTATTTACTGGAACAGAGCAAGACTGGAATTGAGCTTGGCTTAGCGTCAAGGACTTCCGGCTGCTCACTTCGTATTCCTGACTTCACGAGGAGAGTGAAGGGTCTATTTGCGTATAACCACGAAATGTGTATACCTGTGCATATGATCGCCTGGCAGGGAGACAGGCAGATAGACATACAGGAATAAGCAGATAGTCATGCATATACAGGCACGTACATACACGCATATTCACATACATATACATTCACATACACACAACGCACACACAAACACACACGCGCGCATATATACACACACGCACGCACACACACATACATACATTTGTGTATACACACGCATACACACACATATATACATACACAAACGCGCGCGCATACACACACACACACAAACACACACATACATTTGTATACACATACACATACACACACATTTAAGAGTAATTTAAACACTGAGATACAGAGACTGGGCACCACGAGCGTAGCCTTCCTTCCCGTAAGATACAATTAGGTAAATACTAGGTAAACACACACACACACACACACACACACACACACACACACACACACACACACACACACACACACACACACACACACACGTATACACACACACACGT
>NC_134820.1:30977269-30979769 GCF_046742065.1 Oratosquilla oratoria | reverse complement strand
AGTCAGAGAAGGTCAATTCATTACGCGAAAATTGTATTCGGAAGGTTCTCCTTACACTCCTGTACATAAGGTCGGAATGGGGGGTGAGAGATAAGACTTCCGCCACGTTGTCCCCCCCCCATAGGTGTCGTAAAAGGGGGCTAAAAGAGGGCGGAGTGAGGGGGCTGTGGACCTCCCTTCCTGTGTTTTCCCTCGTTAAGTGTCATGGCATATATTGTTCCGGCTACCCCTCCCTTACGAGGGAAAAATGGCTTTGGCACCACACACAATACAATTGGACTGAAACAGAATTATGTCAATTGCTCTTAGCTCTGGACTGAAACAGAACTATGTAAAGTGTTCTTAGATCTGGACTGAAACAGAATTATGTAAAGTGTTCTTAGATCTGGACTGAAACAGAATTATGTAAAGTCTTCTTAGATCTGGACTGAAACAGAATTATGTAAAGTGTTCTTAGCTCTGGACTGAAACAGAACTATGTAAAGTGTTCTTAGCTCTGGACTGAAACAGAACTATGTAAAGTGTTATTAGCTCTGGACTGAAACAGAACTATGTAAAGTGTTCTTCACTCTGGACTGAAACAGAGTTATGTAAAGTGCTCTTAGCTCTGGACTGAAACAGAACTATGTAAAGTGTTCTTAGCTCTGGACTGAAACAGAACTATGTAAAGTGTTCCTAGCTCTAAACTGAAACAGAACTATGTTAAGTGTTCTTAGCTCTGGACTGAAACAGAACTATGTAATGTGTTATTAGCTCTAGACTGAAACAGAATTATGTCAAGTGTTCTTAGCTCTGACTGAAACAGAACTATTTAAAGTGTCCTTAGCTCTGGACTGAAACAGAATTATGTCAAGTGTTCTTAGCTCTGGACTGAAACAGAGTTATGTAAAGTGTTCTGGACTGTCTGGACTGAAACAGAATTATGTGAAGTGTTCTTAGCTCTGGACTGAAACAGAACTTTGTAAAGTGTTCTTAGCTCTGGGCTGAACATTATGTAAAGTGTTCTTAGCTCTGGACTGAAACAGAATTATGTAAAGTGTTCTTAGCTCTAGACTGAAACAGAATTATGTAAAGTGTTCTTAGCTCTAGACTGAAACAGAACTATGTAAAGTGTTCTTAGATCTGGACTGAAACAGAATTATGTAAAGTGTTCTTAGCTCTGGGCTGAAACAGAATTATGTAAAGTGTTCTTAGCTCTGACTGAAACAACTATGTAAAGTGTTCTTAGTTCTGGACTGAAACAGAACTATGTGAAATGTTCCTAGCTCTAGACTGAAACAGAATTATGTAAAGTGTTCTTAGCTCTGGACTGAAACAGAATTATGTAAAGTGTTCTTAGCTCTGGACTGAAACAGAATTATGTAAAGTGTTCTTAGCTCTGGACTGAAACAGAATTATGTAAAGTGTTCTTAGCTCTGGACTGAAACAAAACTATGTAAAGTGTTCTTCACTCTGGACTGAAACAGAGTTATGTAAAGTGTTCTTAGATCTGGACTGAAACAGAACTATGTAAAGTGTCCTTAGCTCTGGACTGAGACAGAATTATGTAAAGTGTTCCTAGCTCTAGACTGAAACAGAACTATGTCCAGTGTTCTTAGCTCTGGACTGAAACAGAACTATGTAAAGTGTTCTTAGCTCTAGACTGAAACAGAATTATGTCAATTGCTCTTAGTTCTGGACTGAAACAGAACTATGTAAAGTGTTCTTAGCTCTGGACTGAAACAGAACTATGTAAAGTGTTCATAGCTCTAGACTGAAACAGAACTATGTAAAGTGTCCTTAGCTCTGGACTGAAACAGAATTATGTCAAGTGTTCTTAGCTCTACGGGTATAGATGGATGGTCGCTAATGACCCAAGGAAGGTAAAAATACTCATACAAAACCTAAATAATCCCATTTCTGCCAAGTGGGTCTTTACTTGTACAAAAAAAAAAAAAAAAAAAAAAAACCAGTCTGCTGTTAGGCAATTTCATTCACCTATTGTAACAGCCCCACCAGTCCTTTGTTGTTGCTGTTGTTGTTGCCACTGTTGTTGTTGTTTTTTGTTGTTGTTGCTGTTGTTGTTGTTGTTGTCGTTGTTGCTGTTGTTGTTGTTGCTGCTGTTGTTGCTGTTGTTGTTTTGTTGCTGTTGCTGCTGTTGTTGTTGCTGCTGCTGCTGATGTTGTTGTTGCTGTTTTGTTGCTGCTGTTGTTGTTGCTGTTTTGTTGCTGTTGTTGTTGTTGTTGTTGTTATTGTTGTTGTTGTTGTTGTTTGTTTTTTATCTTTCAGTGTCAATGGACTGTGACACTACAATTACAGAGGGAAACGACAATCACATCCTCGCGTTCCAGGCAACGATCCATCAACCCAGATGTGCTGTGGTCGTGTCTCTTGAAGCAACCAATATGGACACACAAGAATATTGCAAACAAAAACACGACTACGCGCGCAAAAATCTACATAAGCTTTTTCTCCTACTGAAATTAATCTAATCTCTAGCTTTCTCTCCTACTGCATCTTC
>NC_134820.1:30952269-30972269 GCF_046742065.1 Oratosquilla oratoria | reverse complement strand
TATATATATATATATATATACACTCATGTTTCTTTTGGTAATGTATCCTGAAGATGTCTGAATAGACGAAAGCGCTCGGTCTACAGTTTGTAATTTTCCTTTGTAGTTTTCCGCATACTTAGAATCACGAGTCTAATTAATTTCTCCTGCATATATATATGTGTATATTCTGAGAGATAAATTAAATAAGAGTTGAGCAGTTGAGAAAGACAAGAACAAAGGATACAAGGAAAGGATGTACAGATTACCTCAACAAAGAAAAGGTCTCCCGACGGCATGAGCTTTCTTTGTAATCCTTTGTTAAAATATTCAAGGGAACCTTAAAAAACAAAACAAAACAAAAAAAGAAGCAAATGGAAAACAAGGAAGAAACATACGACAATGACGAACAAAACGAACGAGAAATTAAAAAAAAAGATATTATGAAAGAAAGCAACAGAGAAAAAAAACGTAAAAAATCAAATTCACGAAAAGACTAAGAAAAGGAAAGATAGCAAAGATGAAAGGGAGAGCATGAGAAAGCGACTAAAAGAAAAAATCGGAATGAGAAAAAGGAGAAGAGAGAAAATTCTAAGAAACATAAGACAAGAAAAGCAAAATACAGGAGATAGCGTTGAGAGGAAGTAGATCTAAACGCGGAATAACCAAAAACACGACACGACACAAGAGAAGAAGATTCTCAAAATAAACTAAAAAGAGAAAGAAAACACAGCGATCGGGATCGAGGAGAAGGGAGACAGGACACGACAGGGACAGCAGGTGATGCTGGAATGAGGAGCAGACCAGAAGGAAGAGGAAGAGGAAGAGGAGGAGGAAGAGAAGAGGTAGAAAACATGAGATAACGAAATTACGAGTGACTCGAAGAAGGAGACGACATGTGGGAGCGAGCCGGTGACAACAGGGTCTTCGGGAGAAAAGGAACAAAAAATGGTGGTGCCTCGATTGATGTCGGTAGGGACAGAGGTAGGGACAGAGGTAGGGACAGAGGTAGAGGTAGAGGTAGAGGTAGAGGTAGACGCACATGCAGAGGAGATAACAAGTGTTGAAGCTTAGCAGGGGAATTGGCAGAGGCAGAGGAAAGGACAGAAGCTGAGGCCTGGAAAGAAGAAGAAACAGAGGATGAGGTAGAAACTGGGATAGAGAGGCGGGGACAGTCAAGGAGGAGGAGGAGGAGGAGGAGGAGGAGGAGGAGGAGGAGGTGGTGTGGGAGGAGAACGAGGGAGAGGAGGAGAACGAGGGAGAGGAGAAGGAGGACGAGGAGGAGGGGGTGGACGAGGGTGAGGAGAAGGAGGAGGAGGAGATGGAGGAGGAGTTGGAGGAGGAGGAGAACGAGAACGAGGAGGAGAACGAGGAGGAGGAGAACGAGGGTTAAGGAGGAGGAGGAGGAGGAGGAGGAGGTGAACGAGGAGGAGGAGGAGGAGGAGGAGGAGGAGGAGGAGGAGGGCGAGGAGGAATAGGAGATGGAGGAGGAGGAGGAGGAGGAGGGCGAGGAGGAATAGGAGATGGAGGAGGAGGAGTTGAAGGAGGAGGAGGTGAACGAGGAGGAGGAGGAGGAGGAGGAGGAGGAGTTGGAGGAGGAGGAGAACGAGAACGAGGAGGAGGAGGAGGAGGAGGAGGAGGAGGAGGAGGAGGAGGAGGAGGAGGAGGAGGAGGAGAAGAGATTACTGCAATGCAATATAGGGCAAACTGTCTGGGAAAAACGAGGATCCGTTCCAAAGTAAGAACAATTAATCTTTTTTATGAAAAAAAAGGAGAACGAAAATAAAAAATAAAAGACTGAACAAATGATTTAATTGTGTGTGTGTGTGTGTGTGTGTGTGTGTGTGTGTGTGTGTGTGTGTGTGTGTGTGTGTGTGTGTGTGTGTGTGTGTGTGTGTGTGTGTGTGTGTGTGAGAGAGAGAGAGAGAGAGAGAGAGAGAGAGAGAGAGAGAGAGAGAGAGAGAGAGAGAGAGAGAGAGAGAGAGAGAGAGAGAGAGAGAGAGAGAGAGAGAGAGAGAGAGAGAGGAAAAAAGATTTCATTTTCGTATTTTGTTTTACGCCAGGAGGCCCTTACCTCCATTTCCACCTTTCGTGAAAATTGTTGCAACATGCTGGGTCCCGCTGCCCCTCAATGCAACCTGCTGCAACCTACTGCAACCTGCTGCGACCCACGACAATCTACTGCAACCTAATCTCACCTCTTGAATCCTGCTGCAACCTACTGTAACTGCTGCGACCCACGACAACCTAACTGCAAACCTACTGCGACCTAATGCCACCTGCTGCAACCTACTACAACCTGCTGCGACTCAGAACAACGCTGGTCGAGTGCCGCTGTCGTTAGCGTTGTTGTCGCCAGCGTCATTGTCGCCAGCGCCGTTGTCGCCAACGTCGTCAATGTCGCCTGTGTCATTTTGCTGAGGAGGAAAGTGGGAAGGTTTGCCAAACTTAAACGAATCACCAGACGGCGCCATACCAACACAACTCAAAATTGACTCGAAATTGACTCAAGTTTGACTCAAAATTGACTCAAAGAAACACTGATCCTCACCCACACAAAGGATCTTTCGCTCAGATGAATAAAATCGCCTGGCGACAGCAAAATGGAAGGTCTACACTTAGTAATTTTCTACACAAGGAGGATGCCTGAAGGAGAGTAGAGCTGGAGATAGAGATAGAGATGGAGGGTGAAGGGTGGACGGTTGTTTGGGAGGTGGATAACTGGAAAAATTGAAAAGGAAAAATATATGTGAATATGGAAATACATATGAAAGAAAATTAAAATGAAATGTGTATCTACGTGCGATGGAGTGTAATATAGCATCCTGAGATATTAGATAATGATGGATATGAGAAGCAAAAATGAATTAGACAATAAAAGAATAATGACTAAAATTATAACAGTAAAGAGAATAATACTTGAGTGATGAACGAAGAGAAGGAGAAGATGGGAAGAGAAAATCTAACAAAGAAAAAAAAAACGAAACAAAAGAGAAGATGACATTGGTTGAGAAGACTATAGTGACAGCAGAAAGGGGGAAAAAATTATATGTGAGAAAACGAAACGATGGAGGAAGGGACACATAAGAAAAGAGAGGAAAAATGGAGGAAGGACAGAAATTTGAACGTAAGGACATCTGATGTGGAGAAAAAAAAAAGAGACAGAGAGAGAGAGAGAGAGAGAGAGAGAGAGAGAGAGAGAGAGAGAGAGAGAGAGAGAGAGAGAGAGAGGAAGAAAAAGATGGAAAGTGAATTTTGAGGGGAGATTGATTGAGGTTGATGAAGAGGAGAGTGAACATTAAGAATGACGAAAACAAAGAGACAGTCAGGTAGAGCAAAACTTCCTCACACACACACACACACACACACACACACACACACACACACACACACAAAAAAAAAAAAAACGCTCATGATAAAAAAAAATTATAATAGAATAAATGAAAGAAAAGAATCAAGGTTGAAGACTAATCTGAAACATATTTTCAAGTAAAAAAAGAGAGGAATTAAACCATCCCGAAACGCCTCAAACATCGAGCGAAAGAGTAGACAAGAGAAAACGAGCTGAGAAGAAGAGAAATGCTGACAAACAAAACAAGTTTCCAAGTGTCGCTAGACCCGATGGGCTGCAAACCCATTACATAGCGGCAGACACTTTGCCATACCATACATAGCGGCGGACACTTTGCCACACCATCCGGCTGTCGCCAGAATATTTCCTCCATATTCGCGGATATCCCTTTCAGTGGCGAATGGGTCAATCTCGATGATGCATTTCCGAGTACGTTGGTCCCTTTTCCTTTTAGTCTGAAAGGCCGCTACTCTATCTTATTCTTCTTCGTGGTCCCCTATCCGCTGGTAGCCGAGACAGTTCTATTGTAATGCAATATGTACATATATTCTGTATATATATATATATAAATATATATATATATATATATATATAAATATATAAATATAATTATATATAAAAATTTATATATATATATATATATATAAATATATCTATATATTTTTATATTTTTATATATATATTTTTATATATTATATATATATATATATATTTTTATATTATATATATATATATAAATATATATATATATATATATATATAAATATATATGACGTAAGTGGAGTAGGAAACACAGGAGTCTTTATACGAGTTTATTCCTGACTAGTTTCGCAGGTATGCTTTTTGAAAAGGCATACATGTGAAACTAGTCGGGAATATACTCGGACTACAACTCCCGTGTTTCATACTCCACTTACGTCAACCTGTCGGAATGTCTCAATATATATATATATATATATATATATATATATGTATATATATATATATATATATATATATATATGGGTGTGTATATATGTGTATATATATATATTTATGTAGAGACATTGGGACAAATTATGGGAAAGGTGGAGGGGAAACACGGGTCCATATCTGATTATCGAGTTTATTCCTGACCGGTTTCGCTTACAATAGCTTCTTCTGAAGAAGCTATTGTAAGCGAAACCGGTCAGGAATAAACTCGATAATCAGATAAAGACCCGTGTTTCCCCCTCCACCTTTCCCATATATATATATATATATATGTAACACGCATACATATACTGGCATAAAGCCAGACTGTTTTATTCAGTAGAAAGACGAATTCCAGATCGTTCAAAGACCCCATCTACCTTCGAGCTGAATAAAATCATCTGACGGCACTCACGCGCTGACTGTCAGGGTTCCACGTGGTTTCGCTCACAGGCAAGAGTGGTGAAGAACAGAGAAGAAAGAGAAGATAAAACTAATCAAGAAGACAAAAGAAAGGAAGAAAGACAGGCAGCATTGCGAGACACAAAACAAATATTAGATTTACACACGGGCATGGCCCAGGAAAGCTAGAAAAAAGGAGAAGAGAGAAAAAAGGAGATAAAGAATTAATCTAATAGAGCGAAGCGAGGAAGAGACAAATCGTGGCAGTGTGAAGACAATTGAGGAACGGAGATTTTACGACGCTTGGGGGGGGGGGAGGTGTCGAACCCACGCCAGGAGGCACTGAGGATTTGCGACCGATATATTCCCTTTTGTACCGGGGAATATATGAATATATGATGTTAGATATATAACAATACATAAACAATATTGCAAATAGGTATGTGCAACAAACAAGGAATATCATATCCTTCCATTACACTTTGCCCTTTGTGTTTGCACTTTCAGAGTAAGTAATCGTCATCTATTCCTTCGTTCTGGCTGGCGAAAGTGATAATAGTAATAATAGTAAAATGGATGACTAGCGACAAGACCATAGCCAAAACAAAACATATAAAGAGCACCGGCTGGTCAAGAAACTGGCTTAATTTAATCTTTCTCATAACCATTTGTCAATATTCATATTTTCTTTAGCCCTTATCAAATCAATATATGCCAACGATTACAATATGATCTGACACAAAAACATATAAAAAAAATAAGTAAATGAATAAATAAATTAATTGGTAAGTAGATGACAATAATAAAACAATAAAAACAAAAGAATAAAAAGATAAAAATTAATAAACAAACACCCATAACAGGGAAATATTCGAAGAGCATCCGATCGATTTCGAATAACACTTATCCCATTCACGAACTACGCGGTTACAGACGTTGATTCTACGATCCTCTTGTCCAACGCTGGACTAGAATGGTGTTCACACATGCACCTTTCACTGCATCACCCCCCAACGTGGCAGCGGCATTGTGTACACAACAGATACATGTTTGCGCGAGAACGAGAACAGAAAAGAATACGAGGGACAACAAACACGCGGACCTCGAAATTGTGCGACTTAAAAAAAAAAAAAAAAAAAAAAAAAAAAAAAAAAAAACGTGGTGCCTGCACATACAATGAAGACAAGATCCACCTCCATTTAACAATTTCTGTATAAACCGGATAACCTCCGATTGCGTCATTCCTTCGATCGGACACCTTTATAGACTTTCTTCAGAATAACACCAAAAATATTTCATTCGGCTAAGGACCACTGGTACGCAGGAGAGGAACAAAATAAGAGGGCTTACGCCAGGAGGCAGTTAACTGCACCGAAGTCAGAAATTTTACTCCACGTACGCCTTGAACCAGGGCCACTGTCAGTCATTAGAAACAATTTGGGATCGAGCACGAGTCTTTGTGATCACGAGACGGAGACGAAACTGAACATGCCACAACAACACAGATGGATGGGGGGTGAGGGGATGGGGGGCCAAGAACTGAAGACTTTGGGGGTGAGAGACCATTTGTTCCGTGAGTCTCTCAACGGCCGAGTTCGATGAGGATATTGCTGAGACCTGCTGAGACTCTCATAGACTCTCGGAGACTCTCGGAGACTCTCAGAGACTCTCGGAGACTCTCAGAGACTTTCAGAGACTCTCAGAGACTCTCGGAGACTCTCAGAGACTCTCGGAGACTCTCGGAGACTCTCAGAGACTCTCTGAGACTCTCGGAGGCTCTCTGAGACTCTCGGAGACTCTCGGAGACTCTCGGAGACTCTCGGAGACTCTCAGAGACTCTCAGAGACTCTCGGAGACTCTCGGAGACTCTCAGAGACTCTCAGAGACTCTCAGAGACTCTCTGAGACCCTCGGAGACTCTCGGAGACTCTCAGAGACTCGGAAATTGTCCAAAAGGAGCAGACAGAAGGATGATGTTCCCTTTAGAGTCTGAGAACTCTTTTGGGGATCATCACGAGGGCCGAAGGACTTTTCCCGATGATCACGATGATGATGAAGACGACTTCGAGTGAATTCGGATGAGCGACCGGGAGGAACTTCGCAGATAACCCGGACGGAGAACGACGGAGGCGATCATCCTAATTATGCCCTGGAGGAGGTGAGAACGAAGATGGAGGTGGCGGTGCTGTTGTTGGTGGTGTTGATGGTGATAAGGATGGTGACGGTGGTGGTGATGATGATGATGATAATGGTGGTGATGAATGGAATCTTTGGTGATATTGGCACTGTTGCCGTAATGGCTGTTGTCGGTGTTGTTGTTGTTGATGATGATGATGATGATGATGATGATGATGATGATGATGATGATGATGATGATGATGATGATGATGATGATGATGATGATGATGTTGATGTTGATGTTGATGTTGATGTTGTTGTTGTTGTTGTTGTTGTTGTTGTTGTTGTTGTTGTTGTTGTTGTTGTACACTGTCTCGGTTGTTAATGTTCATGTTCTTCGTGGTGCTGGTGTCATTGGTGTTCTTGTTATCGTTACTTGTGTTGTTGGTGATGATATCGGTAATTATATTAGTGGTATTGGCAGTGGCGCTGGTAAGGACAGTGTTAGTGTTAGTGTTAGTGCTTGCGCTAGTGTAGCGCTAGTCTTAGTCTTAGTCTTAGTGCTAGTGTTAGTTTTAGCGGTAGTGAGACAGTGTTAGTGTTAGTGCTAGTGCTGGTGTTAGTGTAAATGTTAATGCTAGTGCTAGTGTTAGTGTAAATGTTAGTGTTGGTTAGTGTTAGTGTAAATGTTAGTGCTAGTGCTAGTGTAAATGTTAGTGTTGGCGTTAGTGTTAGTGTTAGTGTAAATGTTAGTGCTAGTGTTAGTGTTAGTGTTGGCGTTAGTGTTAGTGTAAATGTTAGTGCTAGTGTTAGTGTAAATGTTAGTGTTGGCGTTAGTGTTAGTGTTAGTGAGACAGGGCTAGATGTGTTCCCTAATCCGATTAAAACCGCCTAGCTCAAAATTAATCAAGACCTTGAGAGCACGTTACCATGACAACGGCCGGCTGTTATCGGGACGAGGGAGGCACCAGCGAGAGGTAAACAACTCGATCCAGCGTAACAAAAGAACAAGAAATCGTCTGAAACTCAATGAAGAGAGTACCGGGAAGGGGAAGAGGAAGAGGAGGAGGAAGAAGAAAAAGAGAGAGAAAAGTGGGGGAGGGCGAATGAAAGAGGACGAAGGGAAAGGAAAAAGAGGAGATGAAGACAAGCAGAGGAGAGGGGAGGAAATATGAGAAGAGATGGGGAAGGATCTGGAAGGTGAGTAGGAGGAGGGTGGAAGAGGAGGAGCAGGAAGAAAAAGAGGAGGAGAAAGAGAGAGGGAGGAATAAGACTGGAAAGAGGAGGAGGGATAGGAGGAGGAGCAGGAAGAAAAAGAGGAGGAGAAAGAGAGAAGGAGGAATAGGACGGGAAAGAGGAGGAGAGATAGGAGAAGGAGCAGGAAGAAAAAGAGGAGGAGAAAGAGAAAGGGAGGAATAGGACGGGAAAGTGGAGGAGGGATGGGAGGAGGAGCAGGAAGAAAAAGAGGAGGAGAAAGAGAGAGGGAGGAATAAGAATGAAAAGAGGAGGAGAGCTTAGGAGGAGGAGCAGGACGAAAAATAGGAGGAGAAAGAGAGAGGGAGGAATAAGAATGGAAAGAGGAGAAGGGATAGGAGAAGGAAGAAAAAGAGGAGGAGAAAGAGAGAGGGAGTAATAAGAATGGAAAGAGGAGGAGGGATGGGAGGAGGAGCAGGAAGAAAAAGAGGAGGAGAAAGAGAGAGGGAGGAATAAGAATGAAAAGAGGAGAAGGGATAGGAGGAGAAGGAAGAAAAAGAGGAGGAGAGAGAGAGGGAGGAATAAGAATGGAAAGAGGAGAAGGGATAGGAGAAGGAAGAAAAAGAGGAGGAGAAAGAGAGAGGGAGGAATAAGAATGGAAAGAGGAGGAGAGCTTAGGAGGAGGAGCAGGACGAAAAATAGGAGGAGAAAGAGAGAGGAAGGAATAGGACGAGAAAGAGGAGGAGGATAAGAGGAAGATCAGACACAGTATCAGCCTTCGATTTTTGAGGACATCAAATGAGTAGAGAATTACCCGACTGGAAGGGGACAGTAAAAGTGCACCAAATGGCGTAGACAGATGTAGACAGATAGACAGACGTACCCGACACATTATTTGTAGGACCTTATCACATTCTGGGGGTACAGCGAGCTTAGAAGACAGGGAAATGGAAGAGTCACAGATGAAACGATCAGATCATTCTGTTTAATTGGGCTTCGGTCATGGAATTATCATGGAAATTTTAGAAGAAGAAAAAAAAAATCAACAGATACCCTTCCTTGTCAGGTGTCACTTTCTCTTGCCTAGATACTGTTGCCAGGTGATTTTAATCTTATCTGTAGCACGCACGCACACACACACGCACACACACACACACACACACACACACACACACACACACACACACACACACACACACACACACACACACACACAAATACTTGATGGAGAGGACTTGATAAACTGGGACAGGAGAAGCACAAGAGGATATGGAAAGAAATTAAAAAACATAGCTACAGAAGAGATCTGAAGAAAAACAGTTTTCCGCATAGTGGTAGACACTTGGAACAACCTGGACAAGGAAATAGTGTGCGCAAAAACCATTCATGAGTTTAAAAGCAAACTAGACACTGCGAGATACAAAGGCGGGACACCACGAGCGTAGCTCCCCTTTCCGCAAAATACAACTAGGTAAATACAACTAGGTAAGTACACACACACACACACACACACACACACACACACACACACACACACACACACACACACACACACACACACACTCTCTCTCTCTCTCTCTCTCTCTCTCTCTCTCTCTCTCTCTCTCTCTCTCTCTCTCTCTCTCTCTCTCTCTCTCTCTATGGTAAAAGAGAAAGAGAGTCACACAAGACGCTCTTGGCCAGGTCAAAGACACCGAGGCCAAGACACGAAACTTCGAAGGAATGAAAGAACAACAGGAAGACGAGTTAGGAACTGGAGGAGATGAGGTTCTGAGATGGATTCCGTAGGTCGACCTCGAAAGGAGATTTGGAGGACCACCGGAGGTGAAGAACATGGATCAATCTCCTCATCACGTGGTTTGTTTTCAACCTTTTTATTGCGGAGGGTTCTTCTTGGCTGAATAAAATCCCCTGGCGGCAGTCAATATAGATGACTTAAGCCCCCAAACCCAGTGAAAAGGTTAACTGAACGAAAATGGTTGGTTCCACCGAGAGGAAACCTTATGGTATTTTATCAGTAACCACCAGCGCTTCTGTCCTTAGAAACCATTACGCCGAAGAGATGGAGTCATGCGAGAGATTTACCACTTCAGTGCGAGTCAAATTCTCGCTCGCAGCATCGGCTGCCATATGTACGAAGCATCACACTACTTGCATTATAAAATATAAAATCATTCCTGTATTAATCGTTCTCTTTTCCTTTGAGTAATAATAAACAAAAAATATATATAATCAAGACACGGACGTTAGGGTCCTCGTGTACCCACTTGCTCCTCATGATGCCTATGTAGCCATCATCGTACCGAGGTGGAGGCGGGCAGTAGAAAGGAGAGCCGCGCGGAAGCCCAGTGGATACCGTGTCGAACTCATGAGCCGATGGTCGTGAGTTCGATCCCCGGGACCAGCTGCGTGCTTCCTGCGTTGGTTCACGACAGCCCTGACCAGACGGGGAGGCAACCCAAACATCGGCAAAAAAAAATGGCTTGCCGCAACTGATAGGGCTTGTCTTAAAGGGGTTTTCCACTTCCCACTTTGTGGAAGTGGGATAATTTTTTTTTTTTTTTTTAGATTAGCGTCCAATTAATTATGTAAGTATTGTGCGCCTCTGGTCCGTAGGGGTGTCACTAAGTCCCTAAAACATTGACTGCACAAGTTTTATGCAGTCAATGCCCTCTACAGGGTAGCTCTGAATTAAGAGGAAATAAGCAGACGACGTAAACTCTTGAATATTGTGTCAAACGAGGTCAAGAGTGAAGACACAACTGGAGAGGAAAGAGAGAGAGAGAGAGAGAGAGAGAGAGAGAGAGAGAGAGAGAGAGAGAGAGAGAGAGAGAGAGAATGAATAATTGGGATTTATCTGGCGTCGCAACATCAATGGTCATTGAGGCCATGAGAGAGAGAGAGAGAGAGAGAGAGAGAGAGAGAGAGAGAGAGAGAGAGAGAGAGAGAGAGAGAGAGAGAGAGAGAGAGAGAGAGAGAGAGAGAGAGAGAGAGAGAGAGAGAGAGAGAGAGAGAGAGAGAGAGAGAGAGAGAGAGAGAGAGAGAGAGAGAGAGAGGGCGAGAGAGTAAAAATTAAAGAGTATATGATGAGAACTTGGATAAAAGAAAAGGAAGTTATACAGTGGAGAAGAGGTCTGGGTGTGGGTGTGGGTGTGGGTGTGGGTGGGGAAGTTGAAGGTGGGTGAAGTAGAAGGAGACACGTCCACAGAATTGGACAAACACTTAGAGGAAGCCAGTAATGAATAACTGTTTGGGGTATACAGCGAAAGGTAGAATGAACCGGCGGAAAGGGGGTGAGGGGAGAAATATCGAAAGAATGGGACGATTTTGGAAAAAGAAATGACTTGGATGGAGTAGATATAAGCCCGAAAGCGAGCTTGGGGAAGGAAGAAAAATTCCTGGAACTGGAAAAAAGTGGAGGAAGGACAGGAGAGAAGAGACGGGGAGAGAACTCGGATTAAACAGCAAACGAGAAGAGAAGTAAGACAAAGTGTGGAGATGGAAAAAAAGAAAAAAGAAAAAACGAGAGGAGAGAGGAGGGGAGGGAGAACAAGAAAAAAGAAGGAACTGGAAATACAGAGACGTAAAAAAAAAAAAAAAAAAAAAAAAAAAAAAAGATAGAAAAGAAAAAATCGAAGCGTAAAGAAACCTGAAGCAAGGTAGGAGGAAGGTATGAATAGAGTAATTAAAGGGAAGGGATGGATACAGTGGCCATTGGTAAATAGAAAATAGAAAATAGACAGAAAGAAAGAGTAAGGAAAACAATACAACAGATGGAGAGAAAGTTGAGACTGAATACAAGGCCAATCACAGGGCTCAGAGAATGTGAGAAAAAAATCGAAAAGGCTTAGAAAGCGACGAGAAAAGAAGAAATAAAAACCCGAGATAGAGAAACAAAGAAGAAACTGAGAGAAAAAAAATTACATATCCGCGATGACAACAAACGGCGTAGACCATAAAAAAGAAGAGAAGAAAGAGTAGTAAAGATGAAGTTTGAGGGAGATGAGAAGAGAAATAGAAGGTGGAAAAGAGAGCGGGAAAGAGAGGGAAGGGAGAGAAAAAAGAGAGAAGGGTGACGAAGGGGGAAGGAGAATTATACAGAAGGCTCGCCGTGAGGGGAAAGGAAAATGAGGAAAATTACGAGTAACAAGATAAAGTCGCCACGCAGGCACGCACGCGCGTGCGTGTGCGTGTGTGTGTGTGTGTATTCACCTTGGTCTTTGGATCACGTGTTGGACTCGTGATCGACAGCTATTTCCCTCCCGGAAGAGAGCTCAGAGCTCGTATGCCCGATCTATGGGTAATGCTATGACCTTTCACACACCCAACTCCCCGCCCACGAGAGTCAGAGTAACGACCCGAAGCACAGCGATACCGAAATAATTTCGGCCCTGGGCAGGATTCGAACTGGGTACTGCGAGCACTAACGTACTTCCCAGTCCAGCGCTCTACCAACTGCGCCACCGAGTCGTGTGTGTGTGTGTGTGTGTGTGTGTGTGTGTGTGTGTGTGTGTGTGTGTGTGTGTGTGTGTGTGTGTGTGTGTGTGTGTGTGTGTGTGTGTGTGTATGTATGTGTGCGTGTGTATATGTGTGTGCATCTTTTTCTTCTCTTTCCTTACCTTTTCCAGGTAATGTAGACAGATTTAAGATCTTCACCAGAGAACAATGAATAAACCTTTACTGGAACAAGAGTGAGAAACAGGATACGAGATCCTTGGGCAAATGAGGAGGTAGACTGGAGGGAAGGATATTGTAAGGACCTTACATGGACGGAAACGGAATCGGACAGGAAGGACCCGCGGCCAGACAGAAGGACGGTAGATGGAGTACGTGTGTCGTATTAAACGGACACCTCGAGGTGGAAAACGTGAAAGGTTATTTTGATATTTTGTCCAAGGTAGCCAGCACGTCTATCAACGGGGGTGTGGAATGTTATGTTAAAAATCTGGGTTTAAAAGGAGGAGAGAGAGAGAGAGAGAGAGAGAGAGAGAGAGAGAGAGAGAGAGAGAGAGAGAGAGAGAGAGAGAGAGAGAGAGAGAGAGAGAGAGAGAGAGAGAGAGAGTGAGAGAGAGAGAGAGAGAGAGAAACAGAGCGAGAGAGAAACAGCGAGAGAAAGTGAGAGAGAGAGAGAGAGAGAGAGAGAGAGAGAGAGAGAGAGAGAGAGAGAGAGAGAGAGAGAGAGAGAGAGAGAGAGAGAGAGAGACAGGTGGGTAATGATGTCTATTTAAAGGTCTGGGATTTTCGGTCTCTTGAGTCGTTTCGGCCCATCAAGATTAAAGCATCGAAAGCCGAGGACGAGGAAGAGGAGGAGGAAGAAGAGAAGGAGGAGGAGGAGGAGGAGGAGGAGGAGGAGGAGGAAGAGGAGGAGGAGGAGGAAGAGGAGGAGGTGGTGGTGGTTGTTGTTTCTAGATAGTGCTGATGTGGTTATTTATGGGAATCGAGTCCTTCCTTCGTTCTAGTTAAAAAAAAAATAGCCTCAAATATTATTGATAACGATGTCGCTGTATACATACATACATATATATATATATATATATATATATGTTGTCTCAAAATTAGGGGTGAGTGCCCCGTGCCATACAAGAGACATGTGGCAGACTCTTATGTCAACAAGAACCTCACACAGTGCTGCAGTTGGAGAGACGCTCACAATGAGCTCGATTGCATCGGAGAGCTACTTACAAAGAAAAACTGGATAAATTTGCAGCACCAGCTCAACATTCACTGAACTATAGGAAAAGATGATTATCTACCACCAAATATGTTCCCATGACAAGTAGCGTGGAGAGTGTGATGCCCTTAGAAACATGCTAAGCAGTGTTGACTTTAGAACATATTACAAACTAAATCTAACTCGTTACCTAATAATGCGAAACAACACGACGCCCGATGACCCTAGAGAAGGCAATTGTCAATGTAGTGTACAATTTTTCTTTCCAGGAGGGTCGCTGTGACTGCTCCATTGGAAGGATCTCCACTACCCTGAGACGCCGACTCCAGTACCACAGTACCCAAGGGTCGATTTTTAAACATTATATTGACGAATATGATGCAAAACCATCCTTACAACAATTGATAAACCAGACATATATATCCCCATAAACCCTTTACATTTTAAGAAGTTACAGAGTTCAGAGGTGGTATCCATCACTTGCCAACGACCAGAAGTCTGGATATCTTATTCTGCCCTCCGCAAGAATCCAGGCACAGCCCCAGTTGTCAATACACCACCAGGAAGATTCTGTCCACCATGGGAATTTTAGCCCCCCCCCTTTGTGTGTGTGTGTGTGTGTGTGTGTGTGTGTGTGTGTGTGTGTGTGTGTGTGTGTGTGTGTGTGTGTGTGTGTGTGTGTGTGTGTGTGTGTGTGTCCCAAATCAAAGACCATAGGTCTTCAATATGTGTGAAGATCTGGAGTCCTGGATCCATGTCGAAATGGGAAGCGTAAACACCAGACTCAGTGAGGGAGGTTTATTGCCCGACGTTAAGTTAATCAGCCTCCCCTATTTTGGTCGTACTCATATGTATAATTGATTTAATTTTAATGTGGCAGAGGTCCTCATCCCGGGATTGGTTAAATAACCTAAATAACAAACGTTATTAGCGGATTAAATATACACACACACGTGTGCTGATGAACGCGGGTGAATGAGTTCGTGAAAATGGATTGTACGTGAGAGGAGTTACAAAGGATTACAAAGGCGGAGCATGCCGACAGGAGACCTTTTGGTCCATATCTAGGTCGGATGCGAAAAAAATCATAATAATAATAGAATAATGATAATAAAAAAATATATAATAATGTATGCAACAAACAAAATACATAAATAAATGCATAGGTATAGTTGAATAGCAAACAGGTAAACAGTAAATAATAATAAATTGGCACATAACTAATAATAAATGAAAATCAAACGACAAATGATAACAAAGCAAAAACAAATAATATAAAATAAATCATAATCATTACAGCATCTTGCTTAGGTGTTTATCTAAATGAGTCTTAAAGCTTCGAACTGAACTACATTGCACTACCTGTGAGTAATTGTCCGTAGTGACATATATGTACCAAGTACTCACTGACACGGGACGATGAGAGAACCCGAAGCCAACTCCTCCAATTCCAGCAGAAAGAAAGAGAATGGCGGTGCCTTGGCTTTAGTTGTGGCGGCGAGAACTCGCGGTTGTAAACGCGGGTTGTTGATATCTCGGCCGATGTTGTAATTGGATGGCTGTAGCCGCAGTTCAGAAGTTACTGAACTTCTGAAATGAACCTGAAGTCGGCTCGTGAGAGCAAATTGTTTCTTTTCGGGGTTTGTGAACTAACCACCTCGCGGTCCAACTAAGTAAAGAAAAGGTCTTATTATTGCCCCGCAGAGCTGGTGGTAGTAAAGGAAAAAAAAAAAAAAAAAAAAAAAAAGTTAAAAATAAAGAAAATTAAAAGGAAAAGAGAAAAGGTTAAAAAAAAGGACTGTTTAGGTGTTTGTTTATTTCTTCATATATATATATATATATATATATATATATATATATACATATAAATATATATATATATATATATATATATTGCAGTATTCCACAAATGACACGAGAATATGATTTGCAGAAAAAACCACTGGTAAATAAGAAACGTAGTCCGAACGTTTTCGTCTTGATGATGTCTTTAAATAGACATACGTTTCTTATTTACCAGTGTTTTTTTCTGCAAAAAATATATATATGTATATATATATATATTACATATATATGGAGGTGAGGTGGCAAAATGAAAAGTTAAGGCTAGATTGTGTAGTTTTATTCGGAACCAGACGTTTCGACCTCTTGGGCATTCCTTCCTCAGTGGAAGCCCAAGAGGTCAAAACGTCTGGCTCTAAATAAAACTCCATAATCTAGCCTTAACTTATCACTTTCCCACCTCACCTCCATATATATATATATATTCTCTTGAAAGAACCAATTGTTTCAGCTCTAACTAAATGGCTGCAAAGTCTATTCTATTTGTTAACTGGTCAACCAGTTCTTATTTCCACCTTAAACCTACATTTGTCCAATTCAAATGCATTACTATGACTCCTGCCCTGCTGTCTTAATATTATGACGTTGCCTTCACACCCTTGTTAAATCCCTTGATCCACTTGAATACTTCTATTAGATCACCCTGCTCTCTTCGTCTTTCCAGACGGTGTAAGTTAAAATACCTAAGCCAGTCTTCGTATGGTAAATGTCTAAGCCCTTGTACCATTTTGGTCATTCTCTTCTTTACTGATTCTGGTGAATTAATATCCACTCTATATGACGTACACTAGAACTGTACCGCATAGTCAAGGATGGGTCTAACTATCGGTAGATAAAATTTAATAAATACATCTACACTTTTGTTTGTAACGCTCTAGTAATAAATTCTAATGCCCTGTTATCCCTATTCATGAAATTAATGCACTGTTTTCTAGGTTTAAGGTCCAAACTCACTAACACTCCTAAGCCCATTTAACATTCTGTTCTCTTTAATGTGCCGTGATCTAAGCTATACCTGTTAGCTGGGTTGTGTAATTTTACGTTAGACACACTGCACTTTGAGATATTGAAGTGTATTTGCTATTTCTCCTACTATACATAATGCTGGTGAGGTTAGCTTTATCTCTCTTACAACAATATATCCTCCTGATGAAGCGTATAAGGTTGAGGTCGACCTCCATACTTCCCATTTCGCGGCGTCCAGTCAGTAACAAATTTGCTCCATTGCCAAACTTCCTTGCTGGCTAACTTCCCTGTCCACACCCATTTTCTCTTTTTCATCGCTTCCAAAACATCTCACTCCAGTCTGCTTTCTCACCCACTGGGATGAGGAAATACACTCACGTCTAGGTATACAGTCTGTTCACGCGGAAGGAGGCGTGGCTTATGCGTAACGCCGCGTGGCCGTGTCCAGGTTCGTCATCAAAGAAAGTCTGAAGACGACGTGAAATCACTTCTGATTCGGAGGACGTTTCCAGCAAAGGCGAACTGACTTTGTGTTCTCTGACATGCATACTACTCGTGCACTGAAACGGACTATTTATTCGCCACCTTGGCAGAGCTGACAATTTCACGGTTACAAAACTTTGCGACCAAAGTCTTCCCGACTTTCCGATGCAATGGTTTTGATTATCGGTGTCTTGCAATGGGACGTATGCTTCCCTGATGTGATTCAGTTCTGAAATGTCTATGCAATGACCCTCGCCTGCTGCTGAAACACCAGATTTCCATTAACTACACTCTGTTCACTTTTACCCAGGCACGGGATGGCTAGAAATAGCTGTCTCGTGCCGGTCCCAAGCCCGGATAAATGGGGAGGGTTGGCGTCAGGAAGGGCATCCGACCGTAAAAACCCCCAATGGATAGGAATCAAGAGAGTATCGAAGACACTCTGTTCACTTTGATTTGGCGAGGATTTCCCATAGAACAACTGCTTCCTAAACCGCTAAATTTACAACCTTAGTGGAATGTGAGCAGGTATTAGCCTGTAAGTATGAACTAGGGAACAGAAAAAACAAAACAAAAACAAAATAAAACAGCAAATTTGGAGAATGACAAAACAGTTGCTCATTAACATAAGAGAAGAATAAACTCCTTCAGTTTCAACTGAACATCAATCAATCAGTCAATCCGTGTGAAGAGAACAGAGACGCCATTATCTCCACTTCAGTCTGATGAGCATCAATCAATCCGTCCGTTGCCCCTGGTCTCTCTTGCATGAAGACACGCGTCCTTCAGGTAACCGGCAATGGCTTCCGGGTGGGTCCACAGGTCTCACTGAGGGAGGATATGTATTGTGTTGTCTAATAAACACCGTTATACCGAAGGGGCACCCCGGAGGGAGAATAAAATCGTCTGGTGGTGGTGAAAATAAAAATAAGATGAGCCACTGGGTAATAAAGCGGCTCATCGAGTTAACTTATAACTCTTTCATTTGTACTCGGTGCCACGGAGATGAACAGAGTGACATAAGGCATAGGAAGAAAATTGTGTTAATCGGGATGGGCAACCGAAGAGGGGACGAGATCCCCCACAGAACTGAATAAAATCGCCCGGCGAAAAGCCAAAATAAAAAGAACGGTACCACCAGGTACGAAAAGAGTTAACTTTGCATCGTTAACTTAAACCTGTTTCACAGATTAATTGTCAAACGTTTGGAGCGCAATTCGGTTTTGTTCAGCCCCGGTAATCATGAGCGAATTTCAAACGTCTGTTTATTTTGCCCGGCATTTGCAACCCAATACATTGAGTCCTTTTAGATTCCCAGTTAAAGATTATCTTTTTCTTTTTTCGATTTATACCTCGAATACTGTCATTGGCGACTCGTCGTGTTGTTTGTACATCCGTGACGTCTTCCTTTTTACGTGCACTGTGACGACACATGAATATCACGTTACATCATACGAAGTCCATGTTGTACTGACGGGTACACGTAAAGACTCGACCGTAATACACACGATCGTCCCCTGTTGAGTCGGTCCCTCAAACAGCTGTTTTGTCAAAGACTCACTTGCTATGCATAAGATCCCAGCTCCCCCTCCCCGGCCCCTCTCGCCCCCTCTCCCTCTCTGTCCTCAACCCGGCCCACCCCATCCGCCGCCCACGAACTCAAAGGTCCTCCTCATCTCCGGTTCCGTCGTACCCGGCCACCTGTCTCCTGAAGTCTCCGCAGGTTTCCAAGACCCTCCGTGTCCCTCAGTCTCGATTATTGGAGACTCTTATTCTTTTGCTTGAGAGAGCGAAAGGAAAAAGGGTCCAAGGAGGACCAGTCCGAGAGGACAGAACGAAGAGATTTGGCTTCGTCGTTGAGTTCTGTCAGCTCTAGCGCACTGTATTAATTAATGTATCGATGCTCTAGTTGCTTTTGCCAAATGGAGAACTCGAAACGTTGGGAGCCTTCATGCAAACGCAGAGCGTTTCATAATTCATCCAGCTCTAATCTAAATAAAATGGTATGACATCATCAAAAATAAAAATAGAAATAAATAGAATGAAATAAATACAAAATAGATTAAATTGATAATAGATAAATGAATGAATAGACAAATAACACAAACAGTGCGTCGCCGTACCAAAGAGGTTTAACAACCGAATAAATTATAGCTTGACTTGAACTATCCTTTCCGTAGTGGCTGGCAATTCCCTTGATAGCAAAGGGGTTGTGGTCCAACATATCACTACCGCAACGGGTGTGTGTGTGTATATATATATATTATATATACATATATATATACATATATATATATATATATATATATATGTATATATAATTCCGGCTGTCGCCACCCTACTTCATTCACACACGCACATACACACACACAGTTAAGGCATCGATACTTGCGGCGAAGGTCGATAGGATGGTGGTTCGAACCCTGCCACTATAAATCCTCTGTAAGGGGAACCATCCTAGCCTCCCGATAGGGGGATTTTGTGACGTTAAACTAGATCAAATAGGTACGTGCCTGACTTGGCTACCTCCCTTGTAAGGGGGAAAAATCTCTCGGTATATGTATATATGCATGCATGTATATGTGTATGTATGTATGTACTCAGAATGGCCTTTCATCTCCCATCGTGAAACGTTCCTGTTTCCCATCTCGAGTCGGCTTTACACTTCCCTGAAGGATTCTTCCGACCTCTATCGATTCAACACAATCTCTCGAAGGCCTATGAATCCCGTATCCTTTGTAATTCTCTCTCTCTCTCTCTCTCTCTCTCACACACACACACACACACACACACACACACACACACACACACACACACACACACACACACACACACACACACACACCTTCTTGAACATCTTAATCTTCCAAAGGATTTCGTTTTCTGTAAGAATTCCTTTCTAACGCCAAACGATTTTCTTCAGCTTAAGATGAACCCCGTTGATATTCCTTGGTGATGAGAGCTTTTATTCTCCAAATTACATCTCTGCAGACCTGGAGGAACACCTTCGTGTCTCTGGGACACTTGGCCCGCCTCCATGTAG
>NC_134820.1:30892269-30937269 GCF_046742065.1 Oratosquilla oratoria | reverse complement strand
GAGAAGGAGCAATCTATATACGAAGAACAAAACATGTTAAGAAGGACCGAATACCCAAAATTTTATTTCGGGTCATGTCACCCCATCATTTCCACATCATAATTTTACGGTTCCTGCTAATGAGATATCTTTTCGACCTTGTAAATACTATGCTCTGAGTTTTACCCCTTTTTTTTTTTTTTTTTTTTTTTTTTTTTGGTCGTGTGTATCATCTCGTCTCAATCAATTCCTCAGACAAAATCCCCACATATTTTTTTCCAAAACATTGGATCTACAAAATTAATCATTCTGAGGGAGCTCTACTAATGAAATGTCAACACCTGACGCCCCCGACTTCTAGAAATGAGAGAAAAGTGTTTTTGTAAAAATATGGAATAAAAATGTGTCCAGCGACTCTGCGGTTCGTTTATATACACTCAGGGAAAAGTACACAGTCAGCATACAGTCGTAAGTGTACATACATTAGTGTATACATATCTAATCTTATAAAGGTGTATGATAGTGGAAGTTAACGACAAGTTTATCGAAATAAACACTATGAAAGGACGAATCTTATATTAATACGACGTTTTGCTTATAAATGTGTATGATAGTGGAAGTTGCAGACAAATTTATCGAAATAAACATCAAATGTGAGAACGGGTCTTATATTAGTACGACGTTTTGCTTATTACAGTTTTTTTAAAGTACATAGTCGTAATACACATGACTTAGATTAAACAAGAGGAACGGGGGAACGGGGGAGGGAGGGAGAAAGGACGGGAGGTAGGGAGGGGGAAGGGGTCTCTGAATACTAGGAAAGGTTAAGGAGAAGGTGAAATTCAAATGTCTGGGAACAGGAAAGGTTAAGGATAAGATGGAACAGTTGAATGGGTAAAGGACATTAGCTCACAACCGAGGAATAAAATGAAAAAGAAAACAAGAAAGATTAGGGTGGACAACGACCATGAAATAAAAAGAGGTGGGTGGGTTGTAGGGCAACTAGGGATCGCTTAAAATTTTGTTGCTACATACACACATACATATACCAAGGCTTTTTCCCCCTTCCAAGGGAGGTAGCCAAAAAGGGAAAGGCATAAAAACACTCCCACCCATTTCATCCCTAAATACACTCCACTACCTGTTCTTCCCTCTCATCTTAGCTCCTCATGGATGACAGGTCATCCCTGCACCGAAATAGTATTGTTGCTAATGGGTATTAAAGGAATTAGGTGGGGTTAGATATTAAACATATCCCTATTTTGTTCAATTGTATTGGTTTCTTGTATGATGGCTGCTTCCAAACATTTTCTATGGATCTTGTCGGGCTCACGTACCAGAAGTTCTGCATTTTCCCAGTCCATCAGGTGGTTGCTACTGTTCCTGTGTGCAACACACGCGTTGGTGGTGACATATTCAATACCTCACCCCCACCTAATTCCTTTAACACCCATTGCCAACAAAAATCTAAGCTATCCCCAGATGCCCTCCAAAATCCCCTTTTCCTCTTAAGATCGTTGTCCACCCTCAGAAGACAATTGTTTATCATTCTTGTTTTCTTTTTCCTCTTTTGTTTTCCGGTTGTGAGCTCATGCCCTTCACCCGGCTAATTGTTCCATTTTATCCTTAACCTTTCCTGTCCCAAGACATTTTGTCCACCTTTTCCTTAACCTCTCTTAGTATTCAGTGGCTCCCTCCCCCAACCCTACATTCTTTCCTCTCTCCCTCCCTCCTCCCCATTCCCCCCATTCCTCTTATTTAATCTCAGTCATGTGTATTACGACTATGTACTTGAAAAAGCTGTAACAACAAGCAAGACGCTATACAAATACAATAAAGGCTCCGTCCTTACATGGTATTTATTTCAATAAATCTTATAAATGTTGACTTCATTATACAAAACTAAAATTTTTCGTACATACATGATTACTTGAATGTATACATAAACATATATATATTTATATACAAGCACATACAATTACATATGAATGTTTATTTATACACACATATATATTCATGCATACAAATATGTATATACATATTTATACATACACACATACATATACACATATTCATGCATGGACATATACATGCACAAATACACAAATACATACACACACACAGATGCACATATACATTATATGTATATGAATATTATATATATATATATATACATACTCGTATACACATGCAGACGATATCTAGCATATATGTGCAACCACACACACACATACACACGTGCGCATACACGAAGACACGCAGTGCCACTAAAACACACGGCAGAGTAAACAGAGTTATAGACTCAGACTTTAAACGCGGACCTACATAAAAACTTTGGCCTCGAGTTCCCATCCACTTCCCTCACTTTCTGCCTATTTCGGCTCTTTTCCCTCGCCTTCTTTTATTTTTTTCTGTTTGTTTTTTCTGGAAATATACACAAACACCAACACACACGCGTGCGCACACACACACAGACACACACACGCACGCACACACACACGTACACACACACACACACACACACACACACACACACACACACACACACACACACACACACACACACACACACACACACACACACACACACACACACACACACACACACACAAGTGTCATTCTCTGCATGGGTGACCACATAGAGAAGTGAGGGAAGGGTGGGAAGGATGCTTCTCCTCAGGAGCGAAGATCAAGAGGAGGAGGAGGAGGAGTAGGAGGAAAAGGAGGAGGTGGTGGAGGAGGAGTAGGAGGAAAAGGTTTGAGGAAGAGGAGGAGAAAAAGGAGGATACGCAGGAGGAGAGGAGGAGGAGAAGGAAAAGAGGAAACGGAGGAAGAGGAAATGGAGGAGGTGGAAGAGGAGGAGGAGGAGGAGGAGGAAAAGGAGGAGGAGGAGGAAAAAGAGGAGAAGAAAGAGGATACGCAGGAGGAGAGGAGGAGGAGTAGGAGGAGACGGAGTAAGAGGAGACGGAGGAGGAGGAGGAAGAGGAGGAGGAGGAGGAGGAGGAAGAGGAGGAGGAGGAAGAAGAGGAGGTGAACAAGCTGCTGTTCTTCAAAGAGACGAAAAACTTTTGTGCAGAAGTCTGGAAATGCGAGAGACGAAGCGGCGAAGGAGGAGGAGGAGGAGGAGGAGGAGGAGGAGCAGGTGGAGGAAGTGGAGGAGAGAGAAGATAAGGAGGAGCAGAAGGAGGTGGAGGAGCAGAGAGAAGTGGATGAGAAAGAAGATAAGGAGGAGCAGAAGGAGGTGGAGGAGCAGGTGGAGGAAGTGGAGGAGAAAGAAGACAAGTAATTTTCTTTTTAATAAAAAATAACAACAAAGAGAGATTTACAAGAATGACAGAGAGTCACATGGAAACATACATAAGTTAATTACGGAGCAAAGGAGGAGGAAAGGAGGACAAAAAGACGACAATTTCACAGAGGAACTAAATAAATATTACAAGAATACTGGAGACGGGATGGATCACAATGCACATAACAGATGAAAACTAAAAATAATAAATAAATAAAGAAGACAATTTTACAGAGAAACTAAATAAATATTACAAGAATACTAGAGACGGGATGGATCACAATGCACATAACAGATGGAACCTAGAAAATAATAAATAAATAAAGAAGACAATTTCACAGAGAAAATAAATAAATATTACAAGAATACTAGAGACGGGATGGATCACAATGCACATAACAGATGAAAACTAAAAATAATAAATAAATAAAGAAGACAATTTCACAAAGAAAATAAATAAATATTACAAGAATACTGGAGACGGGATGGATCACAGTGTACATAATAGATGAAACATAGAAATAATAGATCAATAAATACCATTTTGCAGAGAAACTAAATAAATGATTACTACAAGAATACTAGAAACGGCACATAACAGATGAAACCTAAAAACAATAAATAAATAAAGAAGACCATTTCACAGAGAAACTAAATAAATATTACAAGATTACTAGAAATCAGATGGATCACAATACACATAAGAAATGGATTTTAAAAGATAATAAATAAACAAAGTGACCCAACGAGGGGAAATAAAAAAGACACGAGAGAAAGAGAAAAGTAAGAGAGAAAAGAGAGGAGGAGAGATGAAGATAAAAGGAGAAAATATCTAAGTAAACTGTGTCTATGAAAAAAAAAATTGTCATGAAAATGGATGAAAACGAGATACAGTAAAAAGTCTACGCTAAAAAAAAAAAAAAAAAAAAATAAAGAGAGATAGAGAGAGAGAGAGAGAGAGAGAGAGAGAGAGAGAGAGAGAGAGAGAGAGAGAGAGAGAGAGAGAGAGAGAGAGAGAGAGGGGAGAGAGAGAGAGAGAGAGAGAGAGAGGGGGGGATAGAGAGAGAGAGAGAGAGAGAGAGAGAGAGAGAGAGAGAGAGAGAGAGAGAGAGAGAGAGAGAGAGAGAGAGAGAGAGAGAGAGAGAGAGAGAGTATAACAAAATAGCAAGAATGAGCAAAAAATGACCGGCAGTACCAGAGGGAATACAAAAATAAATCCACCACAGAAGGAGGGAGACAAGAAAAACCCAAACTCTGACGTTGGAGATTGAGAATAAATAGTCCGATGCAGGAAACACAGGAGGAAGAGGAGGATGAGGAAGAAGAAAAAGAAGAAGAGGAAGAGGAGGAAGAAGAAAAAGAGGAAGAAGAAGAAGAAGAAGAAGAAGAAGAAGAAGAAGAAGAAGAAGAAGAAGAAGAAGAAGAAGAAGAAGAAGAAGAAGAAGAAGAAGAAGAAGAAGAAGAAGAAGAAGAAGAAGAAGAAGAAGAAGAAGAAGAAGAAGAAGAAGAAGAAGAAGAAGAATTATGAGTATAGGGAAGAAGTGGAAGAGGGAGTGGAAAAAGAGGAGGAATACGGAAAGGAAGAGGACGAGGAGGAGGAGGAGGAGGAGGAGGAGGAGGAGGAAGAAGCATAGGAGGAGGGAGATGTGGAGGATAGACAGGAAGAGGAAAGGAAGGTGGAGAAGGAATAGGGAGGTAAGGATGAGGAAGAGGAAGAGGAGGATGAGGATGAGGAACAGGGAGATGAAGAGGAGGGGGAACAGGGAGTGAAGGAGGAGGAGGAGCAGGGAGCAAAGGAGGAAGAACAGGAAGAGGAGGAGGAGGAGGACCAGGGAGAGGTAGAGGAGGAGGAACAGGGAGGGAAGGAGGAGGAGGATCAGGAAGAGGAGGTGGAGGAACAGGAAGAGGAGGAGGAGGACCAGGGAAAGGAAGAGGAGGAGGAACATGGAGGGGAGGAGGAGGAGGAACAGGGAGAGGAAGAAGCGGAGGACCAGGGAGGGAAGGAAGAGAAATAGGAAGAGGAAGACGAGGAGGAGGAGGAGGAACAGGGAGAAAATGAGGAGAAACATGAGGTGAAGGAGGAGGAGGAGGAAGAACAGAGAGAGGAAGAGAAAGAGGAGGACGGAGGAGAGGAGGAGGAGGAAAGGGAGAGGCGAAGAGAAGCAAGAGGATTAACTGGAGTGAGAATAAGAAGAAAAGAGGAGGAGGAGGAAGAAGGAGGAGGAAAGAGGAGGAAAGAGGAGGAAAGAGGAGGAGGAGGAGGAGGAGGAGGAGGAGGAGGAGGAAAGAGGAAGAAGGAGGAGGAAGGAGGAGGAGGAAGGAGGAGGAGGAGGAGGAGGAGGAGGAGGAGGAAGGAGGAGGAGGGAGGAGGAAGGAGGAGGAGGGAGGAGGAGGAGGAGGAGGGAGGAGGAAAGAGGAATAAAAATGAAGAAGGAAGAGGAAGGGAGGGAGGGAGGGAGGAGGAAGAAGGAGGAGAGAAGAAAGAGGAGGAAGAGGAGGAGGAAAAGGAAGGAGGAGGAAGGAGGGAGGAGAAGGGGAGAAGCAAGAGGAGGAGGAGGAGGAGGAAGGAGGAGGAAGGAGGGAGGAGGAGAAGGGGAGAAGTAAGAGGAGGAGGAGGAGGATGAAGGAGGAGGAAGGAGGGAGGAGGAGAAGGGGAGAAGTAAGAGGAGGAGGAGGATGAAGGAGGAAGGAGGAGGAGAGAAGTAGGAGAAATGAGGAGGAGGGAGGATAGAGGAAAAAATGAAGAGGGAAGAGGATTAAGTGAAAGAGGAGTGAAGAGGGAGGGAGGGAGGGGGGTTGGGAGGGGAAGAAGGAGAGAAGTAAGAGGAAAGCGAAGCAAAGCGAAGCGAAGCGAATTTGGGCCTTAGCGAGCAGCGGCGGAAAGAGAGTCGTAAAGAAGAGAGGAACGGAGAGAGTGGATGTGAGGGGCGTAGGAGAGGACAGGACAAGGAGGGGAATGGAACTTGTGTCAAACTACAACGCTCATGGGAAGTAAGGGGGGGGGAAAAGAAGAGGGAATAGGAAGAGAGGGAGGGAATGGGAAGAGAGGAGGGAAAGAGGGAGGGGAAGAGAGGGAAAGTGAGAGAAGGAGGGAGGGAAAGAGAGGGAAAGTAAGAGGAGGGAGGGAGGGAAAGAGAGGGAAGGTGAGAGGAGGAGGGAGGAAAAGAGAGGGAAAGTAAGAGGAGGAGGGAGGGAAAGAGAGGGAAAGTGAGAGAGGGAGGGAGGGAAAGTGAGAGAAGGAGGGAGGAAGGGATGGAAGAATGGAAGAAGGAAAGGGGAGAGGGAGGGATGGAGTAAAGCAAAGATACAGAGGGAAGAAGAAAGGGAAAAGAGAAAATGGGAGAAAGAGAGTGAATGAGAGAGGGAGAGAGGGAGAGAGGAAGGGAGAGAGGGAGAAAGAGGGGAAGACGGTAAGGAAAAAAGAAGAGAGAGAGGGAAAGAAGGACGAAGAGAGAGGGAAAGAAGGACGAAGAGAGAGAGAGAGAGAGAGAGAGAGAGAGAGAGAGAGAGAGAGAGAGAGAGAGAGAGAGAGAGAGAGAGAGAGAGAGAGAGAGAGAGAGAGAGGTGGAAGACAGAGAGGGAGATAGGGGAGAGAGAGAGAGAGAGAGAGAGAGAGAGAGAGAGAGAGAGAGAGAGAGAGAGAGAGAGAGAGAGAGAGAGAGAGAGAGAGAGAGAGAGAGAGAGAGAGAGAGATGGGGGAGAGAATGAGAGAGAGAGGGAGGAGACAGAGATAGAGGGAGATAGATAGGGACAGAGAGAGAGAGAGAGAGAGAGAGAGAGAGAGAGAGAGAGAGAGAGGAGATAAAGGATGAAATAGATGGAAACAGAAGTGGACGGATAAAACAGGGAGAAAAAACGTAAACACGAAGAAAGAAGAGAGGAAAAGACTAGAGAGCAAAATGAGAGGAGGAACGAAGGAGAGGAAGCCATAACATATTTGACTGGAAACGGATAAAAATGAGAGATTGGAGAGAAAGGAGGAAGGAGAGATAGGTGAGAGGATAAGGGATGGAGGAGGTGGAAGAAGAAAAGGAGTAGGGAGAGGAGGAAAAGGAGGAGGAGGAAGAGGAGGAAGAGGAAGAAAAGAAGGAGGCGGAGGAGGAGGAGGAGGAGGAAGAGGAGGAAAAGGAGGAGGAGGACGAGGAGGAGGAAGAGGAGGGGAGAAGGAGGAAGAGGAGGTGGAGAAGGAGAAGAGGAGGTGGAAGAAGAAAAGGAGGATGAGGAAGAGGAGGAAGAGGAGGAAGAGTAGGAAAAGAAGGAGGAGGAAGGGGAGGAGGAGGAGGAAGAGGAGGGGGAGAAGGAGGAAAAGGAGGAGGAGGAGGTGGAGAAGGAGGAAGAGGAGATGGAGAAGGAAGAAGAGAAGGAAGATGAAGAGGAGGAAGAGAAAGGAGGCAATTCTGGTCCGGGATTTGCGGCTAAGTAAATGTCGAGACGTTTTTTGAATATTTCTACAGTGGAACAACCGATGACGTTTCATGGTAGACCATTCCATATACTAACGACGCGATTGAAGAAAGAGTATTTTGCCACGTTTGTTTTGAAAAAGTTTTCCTACAATCTTGCATCCATTGCTTCTAGTTGTACTGAAGGTGTCAATTATAAAATATTTTTTCACGTCCATGTTTTCAATTTCTTTGACAATTTTGAAGACTTCAATTAGATCCCTTCTCAATCTCCGTTCCGAGAAACTAAAAAGATTAAGAGTTCCTCGTACGGTTTGTCCCTCAACCTAGGAATGAATTTTGTTGCTCTACGCTTTTACGCTGCATTCTTTCTACTCCATATCCTTCTTGTGATATGGGACTAGCACTGAACACAATATTCTAGGTTAGGGCTGCCTTGATCCTTATAAAGATTAAGAATAATTTTATCAGTTCTAAACTCAAAAGCTCTACTTATTTATCCAATTAATCTATTTGTAATACTTACGACCTTCAAGCACTGCTTGCTTGGGTTGAGATCAATTGAGATCACAACACCAATGTCTTTCTCTTGTTCTATACTTGCCAGATGTACATTATCCATCGTGTAGTTGGCCTGGTCATTACTATTACCAATATGAAGTATTATATATATATATATATATACATATATATATATATATATGTATATATATACATGCATACATACATACATATATATATACATATATATAGATACATATATATATATATATATATATATACATATATATATATATACATATATATATATGTGTGTGTGTGTGTGTGTGTGTGTGTGTGTGTGTGTGTGTGTGTGTGTGTGTGTGTGTGTGTGTGTGTGTGTGTGTGTGTGTGTGTGTTAGAAAACATCTAGGGATTTTCTGCCCATTCACATAAAGTGTTCAAATCAATTTGTAAGTGTTGTTATTGTGTTAAAGATGTCACCTTATTTGCAATTTTTGTATCATCTACAAATCTGCATAGTTCACACTTTACATTTTCATCGAGGTGATCGATATATGTCAGAAAGAGTACAGAACCAAGCACTGAGCCCTGAGGCACTCCACTTAATACTCAACGCCGTTCTGAGCATTTTCCATTCAAAACAACACAATGCTTACAATCCGACAACCTTTCAGAAATCCATCGGTGAATATATCCTACTATACCATGAGCTTCTAGTTTAGTAACCTCCTATGTAGAACTCTATCGAACGTTTTTTGAAAATCAATATATATAACGTCAACTACTCTCTCTTCTTTATACATTCCATATCATGCAAAAAATCGAGAAGGTTTGTCGGACAAGAGTGATTATTACGGAAACCATGATGTGAATATTTAATGATACCATTATTTTTCCAAGCTTTCCACAATGTTGTCTCTCATAACAGACTCCATTAGTTTGTATACAACTGATGTAAAAGGCCAATTAGCCAGTAAGTACCAGGATTGAATTTTTCACTCTTTTGAAAAAAGGTCACAACATTAGCTAATTTCCACTCGTCCACAACTTTTCCAGATTAAAAGATAAGTTAAAATCACACTGAGTGGCTTGCAGATGGCTTCTTTAACTTCTTTCAGTATTCTAGGTCAAGTTTCCTCTGGTCCAGGTCATCTGCATGTTTTAGAATTGTCTTGAACGCGCATCACATCGTGTTCTGTAATATCCATGCCAAGTAGGAGTGCGACTACTGTCTGTTCTAGTGGGAATGGCTGTTCATTTTTGCTCCTCTCAATAGCAAACGCTAACACAAAATAATCATAAATAATGTCTGACATTGCCCTCTCATCTGTTACTGATTAGAGGGAACCAATAGTGATGATGATGATATGGTTTAACGTCACACACTCCCCCCTATCAGGAGGCTAGGACGGTGCCCCTCACAGAGGGCTTTGTAGCGTGGAATTTAATGAACCAAACCCTTGGTTCAACCTCGCTGGTGGCAGGATTCGAACCGTCCTCACTTCGACCTTCACCGCAATTAACGACGCCCTAACCCGCTCAGCCAGCTGATTGGAAGGAGCCAATGGTGCTCTCGAGTATTTTTTCTGATATATCTGAAAAATTCTTTAGGATTTTCTTTGCATTTAGAAGGAATATACGGTTCTTGTAATTCCATACTGGCTTTGATAAGCTTTTTAGATTCTCAACGAAATATTTTGTACTTTAATCTATCCACTTAGCTTTGTGTTGATTTGTATCACATATACACATGTTTCTTGGCAGGCAAATATTTGTAATACGGCATTGTTCGATGGTTGTCTGTCACGCATTGAAACATATTCATTAATGACTTTTTTGAGAATATTAATGAATATATCCTAAGTTTGTTCAACATCATGAATTGTGTAAAACTCTAACCAGTCGGTGTTTCTAAATATTCTTTTTAGTTTTTCTAAGTCTGCTTGCTAGAAATTTGGTCCCTTTTCGAAGCTTTCATTTTGGAGCTAAAGGTTACGTTCGATGTTGTTGTTGTTGTTGTCGTTCCCTAGACTGTCTGTCCGAGCAGTCCCGTCTCCCCAAGGAATGCTACAGCCGAAACTGGGTTTTCCCACAAATCCTTTATAGAGTATATTTTGTTGTTGGCATGCATGATTGTGTATAATGCAGTCTTCCATAATGTGTTGTATGGTATGGGGTGAAGTGTTACATCCTGGGCAGCTGTTCACAATGCAGTCATCCAGCCTCTTCTGGTAGCTTAGAAGTGCTGGGTGGTGGCCGCACCGCAGTCTGGCCAAGTGGACTCTGTCCTTTCGTGGGAGAGAGGATTCAGAAGGAAGGATATCAGGGGGTCTGGCATGCAGCAGTGTGTTGGGGGCGGCCAAACAGCAGCAACTACCCCTGGCCATCAGCTCTACGCAGGTGGCACCGATCCCCAAGAGGAGCTACGTTCGATGTTGAATGTGAGGATATGAGGATTCTGTGATCAGTGGCGCTGAATTCTGGCCCAACATTTACATCCGTTACTTGGTTATCGTTAGTGGAAAGAACAATATCAAGAGCATTCTGCTCGCGTGTCGGCTCGCGAATGTGTTGATACAAGGAACTTTCCAAAATATTTGAACAGAACCCGTGACCGGTGCGCGAATTTAATATTCCGCCCCCATACAGACACTGGTAAGTTGAGAAGGAGGAGGAGGAGGAAGAGAAAGAAAGGAGGAGGAGAAGGAGGAGAAGGAAGAGAAAGAAGGGAGGAGGAGGAGGAGGAGGAAAAGGAGGAGGAAGAGTAAAGAGAAAGAGGATGAAAAATGGAGAGGCAGAAGGTGGCGTATAGGTTTGGGGAATGGAAGGGGAGAAAGGAGGGGAAATGGAGGTGGGGGTGAGGCAAGTGCAGGGGGGGGGAAGTGAAGCAAAATAGAGAGAGAAAGAGAGAGGGGAGAGGGGAGAAGGTAGAGGGGAGAGGGGAGAGGGTAGAGGGGAAAGGGGAAAGGGTATAGGGGAGAGGAGAGAGAGAGGAGAGGAGAGAGGGGAGAAGAGAGGAGAGAGGGGTGAGGGGAGAGGAGAATATGGGTCCGTCCCAAGGGGACCAATGTGAGGGGAGAGGAGGAGGAGGGGAGATTGGTGGACGAAGAGAGGGAAAGACAGAGAAAAGAAAGACGGACGAATGGACAGAAAAACACAGACAAGAACATGGAATTACACACACGTGTATATATATATATAATATATATATATATATATATATATATATATATATATATATGTATATCAGAGATATGACTTTTTAACTTTTTCCAAATTTTCAATTTTCATGATGTTGCGTTTGACGAATCTTTGCCATGTTAGTTTTTTGATTTTTGTGTTATTTTATTTTGGTTATGCAAGAGCCTCCCGCACCCAACATCATTTCATTTTTGCTGTACGCAGGGAGTGAGGGCCTGAGGGGGTGTCAGCAGCAGTTTCGGTAGCAGCTGTCTGAAGTCAGTTTTGCTAGCTGTAGTTTTGAGTATGTGCTGTGTAGACAAAGAAACGGCAACTTTACAGTTCTGTATTATGGAATAAGTTTTCTTATCATGTAGCATTTTCAAATACATGTGTAAAATAGGCGGACAATGGATACTTACATGTTGCTGGACAGTAGATACCTTTCGTGCATTATAATGAAAAATCAAAATTTGTTTAAATACTCTTTGAAGCAGCTAGTGTATTCTCCATTCTCATTTTTCATTGCATATATTCTGCTTTCAGATTCAAATATGTCTTTGAAAAGGATATGATCCAAATCAGTGGCGGAATCAGCTGGAAAATTATGAGCACGGAATTTGACAAGTACAAAACGTCGTCCAAGCATACCAGAAAGGAAAGAGGACATAAATGAGATCATGTACAAAATGACATTGTTGGTAGATTTTTGGGATTGTACGATGCACTCAAAGGCTGAGCAGACCGAATAAGGAAAATATCTCATGAATTGCTGAACCTTTGGAAGAAACTTAGCTTCCCTTTTCTTTCTAAACAGCAAAACAGGCAAAGGTTTAAATAAAAGAATAAGCCAACATAAATATAGTATTAGAACGGGGCAAGTGTCAAGTGGATTATTTGTCCACCAAAGGGATTATGGACTTAATATTGACTGGAGAAATTCAAAAATAATTATTTCTTGTAATAATATTGTAGAAAAAATATTATTGAATATTGTTACATAAAAGAAATGGAAATAAAATCAACTTGAGTTTGGGTTTATTTAAATTGGACAATTTTATTATTGACAAGATTGTGTGTGATAATTCGTAACCTGGGGCCTTCTGAATATCCTGTCTTCCTATGTATATATTGTTTCTTTCTGTATTGCTTTTTTGTACCTTTGAAAATGTCTTAATAGATGAAAACGGTCGGTATCTTTATTTTTTTCCCCGGTGGTTTCTGCAAAAATAGTTCAATCGCGTGTGCTTTATGATTTCTTTGCATATATATATATATATATATATATATATATATATATATATATATATATATATATACATATATATATCTTGATGGCACAATCGGTAAATCACTACAACACTTGTCACATGCTAGCCCTGGTTCGAGTCCTAGGCCGTACCACGTTTCAATTTCTGCATGTTGGCCTCCGCGGATCTCCCGATGTTGATGGCTTAGAATTAAAGTGTGTTGTGGTTGATATATATATATATATATATATATATATATATATATATATATATATATCTATATATATATATATACATATATGCACATATGAATTCCTATCCGAGAGTTGACACTCTGATGTGGTTGATCCGCTTGAAAATCTTAATGATTACAATAATTCAGCTTTACGCACAAACTTCACAGAGGAGAGTCCTTCTATGATGATTTAAGTGAGGTACTGGATCAAGAAAATGTAAACACACGTTGGTAATAGGCATCTTTAAAGTGGGGAAGAATATGGGAGATCAATCATGTCGTGGGAAGTTTGGAGTATGTGAGAGAATTGACAGAGGCGATATCTTGGTCAAGTTTGCAGCGAACTAAAACATATGACAAATGAACATTTCCTCCAAATACGTGTAGGTCGTAAATGGATCTAGAGAAGTCCAAATGGAACATTAATGAATGAAATCTATTTCATATTAGGAGATGAGACCAAGAGTATTACGGTCATTTATAAAGTAAATATAGGTGGTGACCATAGACTGGTAGATTGCACAGCCAAATTAGATATCAGAGTCGAGGGAAATAAACTAGTTTTGAAAAAAGAGAAAAGGCATAGTAAAGAGTTAAGGATAAGAAAGAAATTCAGTTTAGATTAAAAGCTGATTCGAAGTTCTACAAAATAATGAGGACATCAAAGATATTAATTTGAATATATATTATATATATATATATATATATATATATATATATATAAATATATATACATATATATATGTATATATATATATATTATATATATATATATATATATATATATATATATACTGTATATATGTATATATTAACAAGATGAAAAAGAAGGATAATAATAGCAACAATATCATTAATAAAAAATATCAACATCAAAAGAAATAATGTTGGCAATGATAATGACGATAAAATCAACAATAGAAATCAGTAAGAAGCGGGAGAAAAGAAAACAGGCTTATTGAGATAGAAGGGGGAAAAGGCACTGAATTATGTATTGACAGGAGGAGGATGCACAATGGCGGAGGGGGTGGGTGGGGGTGGAGAGGAGGGCACGGGTCTCTCCTTCCAGGCCAGACGCAACGAGAGGCCATCGACAGCGCCACCAGCGGAGAGAAAGAAATAAGGTGGTGGAGAAAAGCATGGAGGAAATCTAGAGAGGGAGAATAGAGAGGGAGAGCGAAGGAGGGAGGAAAAGAATAGAAGAGGAATATGTACACATATACACATACACACACACACACACGTTATATATATATATATATATTTATATATATACATATATATATATATATATATACATATATATATATATATATATATGCGTAAGTAACCACTAGGAAAAGTAAACTAACGAAGCAGAGCGCTTTCGTATAATTATATCTTCAGTGCAGAGACAAAGAAGGGATTATAAGATGAAGAAACAAGTACAGAATATATGACATAGTGAAAAGGGTATTCGGAGAGGTAGTGGAAAAAGTACACGTGACGGACGTATGGGCCGTCCTGGTAGCCAACAAGTATGGGACGTTAAGGCCGTCCTGGTAACCAACAAGTATGGGACAACTGCTCATAATTTATATTACAATTTAAACAATTTTGAAATATCATGAGAAATAAAACTATCTAATTTGTACAAACTTGTTGGCTACCAGGACGGCCCAAACGTCCGTCACGTGTAAACTTCCACTACCTCTCCGAATACCCTCTTCACTATGTCATATATTCTGTACCTTGTTTCTTCATCTTATAATTCCTTCTTTGTATCTGCACTGAAGATGTAATTATACGAAAGCGCTCTGCTTCGTTAGTTTACTTTTCCTAGTGGTTATTTACACACGCTCCTAGAGTTTTTATTGCACATCTATATATGTATATATATGTATATATATATACATATATATACTTACATCACTGGGACAAAATGTAGTAACACATTTGTGAAACGCACAAAGAACCTACAGTCAGAATGAAAAGGAAACTAAGAAATTTAAATTTCTTATTAGTTTCCTTTTTATTTCGACTGTGGGTTTTTCATGCACACACACACACACACACACACACACACACACACAAGTGCGCAGAGGTGTGTGAAATTACGAAAGAAAAAACTCTACGGAAACGGATATTAAAACAATAAGCAGAACTTCTGTTCCCGGCGCCATAACACTTCTCCCCTCGCCCAGATGCCAAACTACCCGACGCTTGACATCCGTCACCTCATAGAAAACGGAGACCTGGTTGCTTTCGTGTAAAAACGGAAATAAATTACAGGATTTTTTTTTTATTTCCTCTTTTTTTTTTTTAATGCTAAACAACAAAATATTATCATTTTGCTGGGAAACATAATGGAAGCAATCAGTTGCCCCACAAAAGATCGGAGTTGTTGGGTCGGGGAGGAAAAATATATTCAGAATAGACGAATAGGAAATGATTAAATAACATTCATCAAAACTTTGAAGCTTAATAATGGCTCAACTTTGCAACGCTTCGGAAAGAATGAATCGAACTTACGTTCCCAGTGCTATATGGGTTCTTAGTCTTCAAGAGTTTTAGGGAAATTTACGAAGAATTCACACAATTGAACAATTTCATGGAAGTTTTGCACCGGAAATGGTTCTACCATACATAGTGTAGAATTTTTTAATCACATTCGTCACTACTTTACAACTATCTGACATTAAATCGATTAGTGCCATAAAAATAAAGAAAATGAGAGAGAGAGAGAGAGAGAGAGAGAGAGAGAGAGAGAGAGAGAGAGAGAGAGAGAGAGAGAGAGAGAGAGAGAGAGAGGAACCTCGAGCCCAGCTTCTTTAATGTACATATTACATACATGTAAACACACCTTTCAATTGGTTTGCTGAGAGGTAAAGCATGCATAGAGAGATTTGATATTAGATTTATTACTGAATACTGCATCAATATGGAGTATAGACATTTCCATCCAGAAATCGAGATAGAAGTATATAGACTATTTCACAAGGGTAGGGTAGGCAGGAGGGAGGGAGGGAGTAGCACATTTCGTAAAAAAAAAAAAAAAAAAAAAAAAAAAAAAAAAAAAAAAAAAAAAAAAAAAAAAAAAAAAAAAAAAAAAAAAAAAACTAATTGTATTATCAACAATTCGATTAAGAAATAGGAAAGCACGGAATATATTTGGGTGGAGATTGTAGGCAGAAAGGAGAAACTTATTGCCCGGTTTCCTATACATACTGAACTAAGCCCCTGTTACAAGAAAATTGCATGGCGTTCCAGTACAAAAAAAAAAAAATTGTGATCATGGGAGATTTCAACTACAGAAAGTGGGAGAGGATGCACCAGGAATAGAGCTAACAGAGCATTAGGCTTCACTGTTAGCCCGGTTACAAATATAATTAGAGAATTAGTTATCAATCTCTATCTGGCGTTAGTTAGAACCATCCTTGACTATGCGATACAGTTTTGGTCTCTTGTCTTATAGAATGGATATTAATTCACTAGAATCAGTACAAAGGAGAATTACTAAAATGGGCTTAGAAATTTACCATATGAGGACAGTCTTAGTCATCTTAATTAACATTCTTGAAAGACGTACAGTGCGGGGTGATCTAATATAGGTGTTCAAGTGGATCAAGGGCTTCAGCGATGGTGATGAAAATATAGTCATCATAATAAGACAGCAGGGCAGGACTCTCAGTAAATAATAGATTTAAATGAATTAAAGTTAGATTTAAGAAGGAAATAGGTAAGAATTGGTTTACTAATAGGGTGGTTAATGAATGGAATAGACTTCGTAACCATGTGGTGAGCGCTGAAACTGTTGACTCTTTTGAGAGAAGATTAGATCATTTTATGGATGGGGATGATAGGTGGTAATGGACATGGAACTACCTAGTGTAGGCCTTGTGGTCTCTTGAAGTCTTCTTCGTCCTTTTTTCTCTTTGTACACATGCGCACGCAAACTCACATGCTCCCCCGTCTCTTTCTCACTCTATCACTCTCTCTTACACACACACACACACACGCGCGCCGCGCGCACACACACAGAAAGAGACACATGAGGAGCGAGGTATGGGTTAACACAGGGTAGGAACATCCTCACCTATGCATCACTTTCTCTTCTTTCCATTTAAACCTAACAATGTCGATTTCATTCACCACTTTCCTCAATATTACTGCCAGTTCACCCCTGGTGCTCCCCTCTTATGGAACGGGCTCTCGCTTTAGTGTATACACTGCTCTCAAACACTCTCTGTCACGTACATTATCTCTTGATCTACATCCTGACCTCAATTATCTCGTTCATTCACGTTGTCCTCGGTCCATTTTCTATTTAACAAACAAAACCAAAAAGTCGAAGCTAACTGGTTTACTGCCAACTGACTATACTACTGGCTTTCTATCTTTGGGCCACCATATGTCTATCTCTAAGACACTGCTCTAAGTCTGCCTCATGGTTATTTTGCTACATCTGCCTCAATTATCTTCATTATGTTTTTATGTTCTTATGTACATTGCAATACGTCTGTCATGGGCATTGTATGAAACTACTTGTGTATTTAATTCTATCTTAATCTTTTATCGTTTAAGTGTAAACTGAAAAACGTAGATGGGACGAAATATAATACATATTACATCGAATTGAAAGTTGCCTGGTAGACACCCAAATAGGAATAGAATATGCATATCTAAAATGATAAAATACCTAATAATGGGGATGAAAAGATCTAACATTTAGTCTTGGATACCGGAAGAACTTTACAATACATATTTTCGAAAAGATTTCTCATTCCGATTATTGAAAACTTCCGAATATTGAGGACTTCTAATAAAGAGAAAGAGAGAGGGGGAGAGGGAGAGTGAGGGAGGAGAAACAAAGGGGAAGAGAGAGAGAGAGAGAGAGAGAGAGAGAGAGAGAGAGAGAGAGAGAGAGAGAGAGAGAGAGAGAGAGAGAGAGAGAGAGAGAGAGAGAGAGAGAGAGAGAGAGGGACAGAGAGAGGGACAGAGAGAGAGACACAGAGAGGGACAGAGAGAGGGACAGAGAGAGAGAGACAGAGAGAGAGAGAGAGACAGAGAGAGAGAGACAGAGAGGGAGAGAAGAGAGAGAGAGACAGAGAGAGAGCCAGAGACAGAGAGAGAGAGAGAGAGAGAGAGAGAGAGAGAGAGAGAGAGAGAGAGAGAGAGAGAGAGAGAGACAGAGAGAGAGACAGAGAGAGAGAGAGAGAGAGAGAGAGAGAGAGAGAGAGAGAGAGAGAGAGAGAGAGAGAGAGAGATGGCTTGACATGGCTGATGACAAAAGACTTCAGCTGAAGTGGAGACCCACCCAATTAAGAATCATATCATTTGTGCTCTTCTTAATTCGTGGAAGTGATTGAGAGAAACCTGAAGAGGAACCGCTTGCCAGTCATCGGACTGTCAATTATGCCATGAACTCCCTCGCTGCTCTTGGTAGCTACTTTTTATAAAAAAAAAAAAAAAGAAAAAAAAAAAAAAATCCCAGCACGAAACTAAAACAAACTCCACATTTCATAGACTTGATTATGTGGCAGCCTGGTAATAATACATGCAAATAAATACCCTAATGATGAACATAGTAATATGCAATATATATATATATATATATATATGTATATATATATATGTATATATGTATATATATATATATATATGTGTGTGTGTCTGTGTACTGTACATATATCATAACTCACAGAGCTGAATACGTGAGTCTATATATTTCGACTGCTAACTGCAATCCTCTTCAGTACTATATAATGGGAGAAGGATGCTACATTTAAATGCCAGCTTCTTACAAAAGAAAAGAAACTAGAGAAGGAGTAATTACCACTACTCTCACTCTCTGGTGACCTGAGGATGACATGAGGTCGGGTCAGGGGGAGGGGGGGGAGGAAATCTATTAACAATTTCTTTTATAATGAACAATCCTGACATGATGTCTGAGGAAAAGCACCTGGGGAAGATGGTATATCGACAGATCTTTTGAAAGACGCAGGGAATGAAGTTCATTATAAATTAGCTCAGTTGTATGCTGTAATTATTATAATTTATGATTACAAAGGCGGAGCATGCCGACAGGAGATTTTCATCCATATCTAGGTCGGATGCGTCAAAAAAAAATCATATTTATAATAAAATAATAAATAAAAACTATAATAATGTAAATAATCAATGCTTACGTCAAGAAAGTGTTATCAAAACTTGGCGTAATGCTCTAGTAATTTTGCTTCATAAAAAAGGGGACCAGAACGACCATAGTAACCATCGATTGATCAGCTTGCTATCAAATATGTATATTCTCCAAGATCCTTACAAATAGACTAAGTCATGTTTTAGATGTAAACCGAACAAGAGAACAAACAGGCTTTAGGAAAAAGATAATCGACTCTTGACCATTTGCAGGCGATGAATTAACTAATCGAGAGAACGACAGAATACAATAAACCTCTTTGTTTAGCTTTTGTAGATTACGAGAAGGCCCTTGACTCGGTAGAACAAATAGTAATACTAAACTCGCTACTCAAGCACAGTGCACTCGAACAAAACGTAAGGGTGCTATAAAAGATTTATGTGAAATGTACAGCTGTAAAGATCAAGAAAGGAGTACGGCAAAGCAATACAATTTCACCCAAATTATTTACAGCTTGTTTGGAAGAGATTTTCAGAAGGTAGAGTTAACAAGAGGAAAGTTTGAAGATTAATGGCGAATAATTTAACCACCTGTGAATTGCGGATGACATTATTCATATTTCAGAAAGAGCAGAAGACTTGAAAGTTGTTCTGGGTGATCTGAACAAGTAAAGTCTCAAAGTGGGTTTAAAAATTGATAAGATTAAAACTAAGGTTCAACACGAAAGCTCAAAGAAATCTTAATCGATTGTAAGAGTCGTGAGGAAATTGAAGGTTATAATCATTTAAGCCAGATGGTGAAAGTGACTAAAGATCATGACAATTGAATAATATATATATATGTATATGTATATGTATATATGTATATATATATATATATATATATATATATATATATATATATATATATATACGTGTGTGTGTGTGTGTGTGTGTGTGTGTGTGTGTGTGTGTGTGTGTGTGTGTGTGTGTGTGTGTGTGTGTGTGTATACAGTATATGTACACGCTTTACACTAATACATTCTTGCTTTCCGAAGCCTAGAACTAATGCAAAAATCTCGTTCGTAGAGAACGAATGATAGAGAAATGCTCTGATGCATTATCGTATTGGATCAAGTCTGTGCGTAAACAAACTGATGATAATTTTCACTAATTCACTGGTGTTCATGTTTGCGGCATAACAAGCGGACAGCATTAAATGCTTCATAAAATGAAATCTGGTAAATTCCGCTATTTCAAAATGAATGCATTGTCCCGAAAATGGGCAATGAGTGATTATGGACATGTACTTCCAGGTGAGGAAACATACACACAGACACACACACACACACACACACACACACACACATACACACACACACACACACACACACACACACACACACACACATATATATATATATATATATATATATATATATATATATATATATATATATACATATATATGTATGTATACATATGTACATATTTCTTGCTTACTTATGGCAGTCCGTCAGTGATCAACGACGAGAGTGCTCCGGTGAGGTGAAATGGCATGAGTGATGTCGGGTAGTGATGTTGAGTTCTTTGTCGATGATGCAAACGTAAGTGACTGTGGACCCAATCCTTGATCAAAATATCCTTTCGCACTCCGGGCAAGGCAGATCTGGATCAGGTGGGTAAACTTTATTGTCTTTTTTTCGTCGGTTCTCCCGTGTTTGGTTGTAAGAAGAATTCAAGATGGCTGACACCTTGTGAGTAATCTGTGCATTATGAGGCGCTGTCAGAGGCGAATGTTTTAGGATCTGATGCTGCGATGTTGCTCCTATTGAGTTTGGTTTTTAACTGAGCTTTATAGCCATTTCTGACCCTCTGAATTGCGTCAAGCACCAGGTAGTTACCCGTTAACAATTTGTCGGGGAAGATATATATATATAAAACATATATACATATCACTGGTGAGAAATGTAGTAACACATTTGTAAATCACAACTAACACCACAGTCGGACGAAAGAAAGAGTTAAGTAAGCTAAACTATATATTTTGAATACTGAAGAGGGTTGCAGTTAGCAATCGAAATATATAGTTTCGCTCACTCAGCTCTTTCTTTCGTCCGACTGGGGTGCTAGTTGTGATATGTATATATACACAGATATCTCGAATCCTCGAAATTCGAACAGCTTGGAATCCGAACTTTTTATTCTATTATGACATTTTTCCTAGAAATTAGGAGCAAATATAGACGGTCGTATCACATTATGTTCCTTCATTATACGTGCATGCATTCATAAAGAGTCTTTAAGCATTTTTCTGTGGATTAAAATGTAGAGCATGTAAAAAACAATAATTCTAGCTTACTGTATACGATACAGCAATGTTCAAACGCAAAGGATAAAAATCTTTGGAAATCAAGATTTTTAGGATTTGAATGGTCTCCCGGACTCAAGCGCGCGTGCACACGCGCACACACACACACACACACACACACACACACACACACACACACACACACACACACACTGCGGTGGCGCAGTTGGTAGAACGCTGAGCTGCCACGAAAGTGGCCCGCAGCTCCTGGTTCGAATCCTGCCCAGGGCCGAAATTATTTCGGTACTGCTGCGCTTCGGGTCGTTACTCTGACTCTCGTGGGCGGGGAGTTGTGTGTGTGTGTGTGTGAAAGGCCATAGCATTACCCATAGATCGGACCTACGAGCTCTGAGCTCTCTTCCGGGAGGGAAATAGCTGTCGATCACGAGTCCAACACGTGATCCAAAGGCCAAGTGAATACACACGCACACACACACACACAAACACACGCATACACACACACACACACGCAAACACGCGCATACACACATACACGCACACACATATGCACACATACACACACACACACATGCACACATACACACATGCGCGCGTGAACACACACATTACACATGTATAGTGCAGAAAGGTACCTTAGATGAGTTTCATTTAAAGAAGAATTTATCTTCTTTGTGGTGGTTGCCGAGTATGAGTGCACACATTTTAATGAAATCAGAGTATTCATACTCTACCTGCAATTAAGAAATAAGATAGTCATTGAGTCACAAAGGAAAAATTTCCTCTGCATTTGCAACGGCGTGGGGGCGTCGCGTTCCTATATATTTATAACATTCGGATATCCGATTTCAGCTGCTCTGAAAAGGGACACTTTGTGACTTTATTTATTTACTTGTTTACCCATAAAAAACAAGCATCCAAATAATAAAATTCGAACCTTATAATTCAGGATATTGCGCTCGGAATTCATTTGATGATTGCAGACTCGAAACGGCGCGATGAACATTGGAAATGTTTTTGTACAAATGCTACTTGATGTTTGACGCTTTTGTTGCAGATTTCCGTGCCCCCCTCCCCCCCCCCGTCCGTTCTTCCTTCTAATCCTTTTATCCGTAACTGATGCCTCTTCTCTCGTCTTTATCCGCACTTCTATTTTACACAGACCTGTTTAGTTTTGTTTTCTTTATTCCATTTCGTCTTATTCTTTAATTTTTCGTTTTGCTTCACCTCTTCGTCTGCATTTCATCATCTTTGTTTTCAGGTATTTCGTTTTTATTACTTATTTGTGCATTTGATTATCTATTTACGTACTCATCTTTTGTTGGGAAGGGCTGGATTTTTTTTACCAAATTAATTTTTATTTACAATTCTTGAGAAATCGTTAACTTCTCCCTTCCTGCATAGTAAGCAGCTTATCTGTATTTTGAATTCAGATCTTTTTACTGAAACACGTTTTCTTTTCTTTCTTTCTCAAGTCGATCTGGACCTAATCTCCCCGTTTTCTTTGTCGTCTGTTCTTGTGTACCGCCTACCACGACTCACACCTTCTGCATGCGAATCTTAATTTTATTCTGGGATGCCGTCATATGATTTTATTCACCCCCATAGCAAAGGAAGTGGTACACTCAAGCGTGGATATATGTTCACACACACACACACACACACACACACACACACACACACACACACACACACACACACACACACACACACACACAGTGGTAGCGATCGCGGCCGCCACTACTGCGGTCCGAGTTCGTATCCCGCCCAGGGCTGAAATCATTTCAGTATCGCTGCACTGTGAGTCGTTACTCCAACTCTCGTCGGCGGAGAGTTGGGTGTATGCATACGTGTAAGGTCAAAGTAATACCCATAGATCGGTCATATATGAGCTCTGAGCTCTCTTCCGGGAGGGTAATAGTTGTCGATCACGAGTCCAACACGTAATCTAAGACCATGGTGAATCACACACACACACACACACACACACACACACACACACACACACACACACACACACACACACACACACACACACACACACACACACACAAACTAGAACAAACAAGAACAAACTAGATGTTGCGAGATACAAAAAACGGGACTCCACGAGCATAGCTCCCCTTCCCGTAGAATACAACTAGGTAAATCCACACATATACCCACATACACACACACGCGTGCACACGCACAAACGTATTGTACACGTCGTAGTTCGGAGAATGGGGATATTATTAAATGATATAACCTTTCGCTTACTGTACTTACCGCTTACGGGCAGGAACGTGACTTTGTGCACTGAAAAACATTCATGCGCTTCTTTATGTAAGGTGGGTATGTGAGTAAGTGAGTGAGTGAGTGAGTGAGTGAGTGAGTTAGTGAGTAAGTTGGGGAAGAAAAGAAGGAGCGAGTGATGTGAATTAGGGAGGTAGGACGTAAGTAACTGAGTGTGTGAGTGAGTGAGTGAGAGGGTGAGTTAGGAAAGAAAAGAAGGAGTTAGTGATGTGAATTGATGAGGGAGGAAGTGAGTGAATGAATGTGTGAGTTAGTGAGTGAGTGAGTGAGAAAGTGAGTGAGTGAGTAACTGAGTGTGTGAGTGAGTGAGTGAGTGAGTGAGTGAGTGAGTGAGTGAGTGAGTGAGTGAGTGAGTGAGAGGGTGAGTTAGGAAAGAAAAGAAGGAGTTAGTGATGTGAATGAACGAGTGAGGAAGTGAGTGACTGAGTGTTTGAGTGAGTTAGTGAGTTAGGGAGTGAGTGAGGGAGGGAGGAAAGGAGGAAGCAATAAGGATATATTTATTGAGAAAAGTCTTTGGAAAGCACAGATGAGAAAGGAAAGATCGTTGCATGGAATAACACTGGAAGACACGAAAAGGGCAACAGACTTGAGTTGAGTGACAGACACAGCTACGGTATCCAAGGAGTTTCAGAGGAACTTTGTCAAGGAATCAGTCAAGAAGGAAGGAAGTACGGGAATGGAACAAGTGAGTTCCTGATGGAACATAACGAGACGGAAAAACGAGTCGGGAAGTAAAAATTTGCAGGAGTGACATGGCAAAAGCTGGTAAAAAATTTTGACCCAAGAAAGTATTTAGAGACCTATGATCAGCAGTGGACTCAAAAAACAGCTGATTGATGATGATGAAAGTTGATATATATATATAGATATATATATATATATATATATATATATATATATATATATATATATATATATTGATATATATATATATATATATATATATATATATATATATATATATATATATTTATATATATATATGTGTGTGTGTGTGTGTGTGTGTGTGTGTGTGTGTGTGTGTGTGTGTGTGTGTGTGTGTGTGTGTGTGTGTATTAAGGAGAGAGAGACTACAACTCTCCCTGCTCCCCTACCAGGTCATCCATCTGTCGTGAAAGTCTAAAACCTCCATGGCACTTTTGGGTTCGCTTGAATCCCCCCTACCCTCCCCTCCCCTCCCTTCCCCCTCCCCTCCCCCTTCCCCTTCCCCCCTCCCCCTCCGGGTGTCTTGCCCGTGGTCACCTTAGAACACAAACCAATTTATCTCGCTTTTCTCATTCGTTACCGACCCCTTGTGCTCCCCCTACCCATCCCTACTGGTCTTCCTCTTCCTCTTCTTCCTCTTCCTCCTCCTCCTCCTCCTCGTAGATTTAAATGACTGCCTTCACCTTAAATAACACAAAGGGCGACTCGGAGGGATTATTGTATGGTCGCACAAGCAGAATTTCGAGAAGAAGAGTTTCGAAAATAATTTTGAGAAGACAAATCTCAAGGAGAAGAGTTTCGAAAATAATTTTGAGAAGACATATTCAGAGCAGAAGAATCTCAAAAAGAAGCATTTTGAGAAGAAGAAATTCGATTAGAAGAATTTCGAGAAGAGTTTCGAAAATAATTTTGAGAAATAAAATCTCGAGAAGAAAAATCTCGAAAAAAAAGAATTTTGAAAAGAAAAACTTCGACAAGGAGAATTTCGCGTAGAAGAATTTCGAAAATAATTTTGAGAAGACAAATTTCGAGAACCTCGAAAAGACGAATTTTGAGAAGAACTTTAACAAGAAAAATTTCGAAAAGAAGAACTTCGAGAGGAATTTCGTTCCCCTGTCCATTTGTTTACAGAAGTGACGTCAATATACAGGAGGGAGGGTCCTCGGAAGCTTCCAGTGAATGATTTATGGACAAGATGGAAACTCTTCTGGAATGTTTCTGGTCAGAGAGGAAGGAAAGAAGTTCTGGTGACCAGGGGACGAATTTATAAAAGATTCTAAACCCTAAGTCTAGACATAAATCTTCAAAATGGTGGAGATTTTACCTCAATCACTATATCTGTCGGCGACCTAAATGCTTATGTCTAGACATTCTAGACATAAATCTTCAAAATGGCGGAGATTTTACCTAAATCCCTATGTCTGTCGGTGACTTAAATACTTATGTCTAGACATTCTAGACATAAGCATTTAGGTCCAGACATAAGCAATTAGGTCGCCGACTCAGGGATTTAGGTTAAAATCTCCGTCATTTTGAAGATTTATGTCTAGACTTAGGGGTTAGAATCTTGGTCCCCGGTATGTAGACTACGTCTTTTAGACATTATCTCTAAATGAAAACAAACAATATATATATATATATATATATATATCTATATATATATATATATATATATATATATAATATATATATATATTTATATATACATTTACGCTCAGTTCTTTAACCGACACGAACGATTTTCATTATTCAAAAATATCCATTTCTTGTTGGGTCTCTATGTATATTTTCCATACACTACATGAAACGGTGGGGGTTAACCAGAATCAGCTATCGTTCCGTGTTGTGGATGTGTTGTGTCTTGCTGCATTGCTTATGTCCCAGGCAGTGGGCGGGATACAGGGATGGCCCCTTATTCGTAAGGAGCTGATATAGAAGAGAAACAAATGGGTGTGGGATGGGTCTGGCGCGGGGGTGGGTGCTTGCCTTGGTTGGCCACGTTCCCTTATAAGGAAGGAAGAGGCCTCTTGGAATACAGATAGATTGAATGAGATACATTAAAAGGCATTTTTCTTTATATAATTGGAATGTATGCATGCATGTATGTATGTGTGTGTATATATGTATGTATGTATGTGTGTGTATGTGTGTGTGTGTGTGTATTTGTGTGTGTATGTATGTATGTATGTATGTGTGTATGTATGCATGCATGTATGTATATATGAAAGTATGTATGTATGAGTATGTATGTATGTATGTATGCATGCATTTATGTATGTATGTATGTATGTATGCATGTATGTATGCATGAATTTATGTATGTATGTATGCATGCATGCATGCATGCGTGTATGAATGTATGTATGCATATATGCAGGCATGTATGTATGTATGCATGTATGTAAGTACGTATGCATTTATCTGTGTATGCATGTATGTAAAGAAAAACACGCATAACCTCAGCAACAAACATATTCTTAGAGAGAAAAATAGTAAGCGTGGCTGAAAGAATCCTGGCTGTCCACTTAGCCGGGATTCATAAAATGTGCAACAACAGAGATTCATAAAATGTGCAACAACAACTGTATTACACAGGTTCAACACGAGTGAGTTTGTTTACATTCAGTAATCACAGAACGAAGGACTTATTAAATCGGTATCAGAGCAGCGTCCATTTATAAGCTTGTAAATAAAGAAATATGTTAAAATGTTCAAACATGACTGTTGTATTCATTTGCTATGTTCTTTCCAAATACTTGTAGTAGAATTATTTGATAAATGCATAACTTCATAAATAAATAAATATATTAAATATTGATTCCCCTAAGTAAGATAACAACAAATATTGCCTTCCCTCTATGATCTTTTTCTGTCTATATGTCTGTCTGTCGTTCTGTCTGTCGTTTTGTCTGTCTGTCTGTCTGTTTGTTCGTTTGTCTGTATGTATGTCTGTCGTTCTGTCTGTCTGTCTGTCTGTCTGTCTGTCCGTCTGTATATCTTTGTCTATCGCTTTGTCTGTCTGTCTGCCTGTCATTTTGTCGTTCTGTCTGTCTGTCTGTCTGTGTCTGTCTGTCTGTCTAAATCTGTCTGCCTGCCTGCCTGTTTATCTATCGCCTTGTGAAAATGGACATTGCTATCCATCCATCAATAATTTGCATAATTGGAATCATTATAAAGTACCCAATACTTTTCATATTCACATTATATACATGTGACAGTTCCCGCTCAAACATCTATGTGTGTGTGAGTGTGTGTGTGTGTGTGTGTGTGTGTGTGTGTGTGTGTGTGTGTGTGTGTGTGTGTGTGTGTGTGTGTGTGAGTGCAGAAGTGCGTGTGAGCGTGTGTGTATATGTACATACGTGCATATGCATCTACTTTCTAGATCATACTAGCATACCCAAAACACACACACACACACACACACACACACACACACACACACACACACACACACACACACACACACACACACACACACACACACACACACACGATGGCGCGGTTGGTAGAGTTCCTGGCTGCCACTACGGTGGTCCGGGTTCGAATCCCGCCCAGGGCTGAAATAATTTCAGTATCGCTGCGCTGCGGGTCGTTACTCCAACTCTCGTGGGCGGGGAGTTGGGTGTGCGGGTGTGTGCGTGTAAGGTCACAGCATTACCCATATATCGGTCATATATATGAGTTCTGAGCTCTCTTTCGGGAGGGAAATAGCTGTCGATCATAAGTCAGACACGTGGTCCAAGACCATGGTGAATCACACACACACACACACACACACACACACACACACACACACACACACACATAAGCACACCGTAATATCAGTTTCTAGACCCTTCCCGCCAAACCAGGCATCACCAAAGTTTACCTAAACTATAATGGACCTGAAGAGCATTCCCCAACACGCTAAATCTTCCTTGTTTCCGTGTTTACTCTCTCTCTCTCTCTACTCTTATTTACTCCTACTCCTCTTTGAAATTCCAGCGCTGGGTTTCCAGTTCCAGCCTCCCCCCACCCCCCGCTTCCCCCTTCCCCCACACACACCCGACGCCCCCTCACTACTCCTCCCCCCATCACCCAGGAAAGTCAAACACGGGGGTCCCGCATCCCTTCCCCACTCCGTTTTCTTCCCCCCACCTCCGTTTTCTTCCCCCCATCCCCCGTTTTCTTCCCCCATCCCCCGTTTTCTTCCCCCATCCCCCGTTTTCTTCCCCCCATCCCCCGTTTTCTTCCCCCCCATTCCCCCGTTTTCTCCTCCTCTGAGCTGCATTCCAGATAGACCCCCCCCACCACCATCTCCTTCCCCTAACGCGGTGTGCATTCCTATCGTGTTACTACGATTCGTTCCAGATTCCCAAACTGGACGGACTGGATGCTGTCTGTCTGTCTGTCTGTCTGTCTATCTATCTGTCTCTCTCTCTCTGTCTGTCTGTCCGTTTATCTATCTGACTCTCCGTCTTTTTATCTCCCTGTCTACTTCCCTGTCTGTCTGACTGTCTGTCTGACTGTGTCTATCTGCCTGTCTATCTGTCTGTCTCCCTGTCTATCTGTCTCTCCGTCTTTTTATGTGTCTTTTTCCATCTGTCTACCCATTTATCTATCTGAATCTCCGTCTACCTGTCTACCTGTCTGTCTGTCTGTCTGTGTCTGTCTGTCTTTGTCTGCCTTTCTGTCTATCTGTCAGTCCATCCTTGCTATCTGTTCACTTCTATTTGTCAGCTTCTCTGTCGGGCTTACTATACGTGCATCACGTTTTCTATATTATGTAAACGTTGATCATTTATCCTGACGTGGACTTCCTACCCTCCGGTGTCTAGTATTAACGCGTGTCAACAATTTGCAAAATCCGGGGCACAGGAAACATTACGAACAGCTAACGAACGGAAATCTAGTCATCATTTTTTATTTTGTAAGTCCAATGCTGGTTCTACACAGACGGACCATGGATGGAGCTATGCCTTACTGCCCTGCCTGACCTCACCTTTTTTTTTTTTTTTTTTTTTTTTTTTTTTTTTTTTTTTTTTTTTTTTTTTTTTTTTTTTTTTTTTTTTTTTTTTTTTGTGCAATGGACCTGTCTATTGGACTACCCTTGGCTGCTGAAACTCTCCAACACAGAAAACTACTTTCTCATTTATGTGGTTCTGTTTACCGTGAAGCGGCTTGTATCACACACACACGTTTCTAGTTATTAACAAGGACAATTACGCCACAAGAAGAACATAGCCTCTCCAGTAAAGCGACGTACTTGAAAACATTTGCTCTGGCGAAGGACAGATAAGAGGAGTGACGTTGCCTGAAAATGGTCCTGATGGATCGCGACCCACACCGGGAGAGAGCCTATCCCCCCTCCCCCTCCCCCTCCCCCTCCCCCCCAAAACATGTTAGAGACGTGTCATAGTGTGGACGTGTCATAGTGTGGACGTGTCATAGTGTAGACGTGTCATAGTGTGGACGTATTTTGTTAACAGTACTCGAAATCCACTGCTTTCATTCGTCAATTCTGTTGCATTTTTCTTTTTTTCTTTCTTTTTTGTATGGGCAGCTGTAGAGCGTTGTTTTCGTGCTCGATTCACACTAAGACTATTTGGATTCAAGTGTCTCTCCCTCCATCAACTCCGATCTTTGTCTCTCTTTTATGTTTCTCTATTCGTAAGTTAATCTTCCATACTCTTCCGCTCTTTCTCTCTTTCTAGTGTGTTGGTTTCTTCCTGTAGAGCTCTTCACTTGAAAACTTCCACTTCGTGTGAGTCTCATTCAGTGCTTCCTCGCTTCCTGTCTATTTCTATTTCTATTTTTGTCTTTTTTTTCGTTCCTTTGTGCCTCTCTTTCTAATTCCATTTTTCCTTCGTTCCTGTCACCCTCTCTTCCTCCATTCATTCTCTCTCTCTTTTTTTATCTTTTTCTTTCGTTCTTTTCTACCTGCCTTCCCTCCTACTCCTTTTTTCTCTCTTCGTTCTCTTTTTCCTCTTTTTTCTTTCCTTATTTTTTTCTCCTTTTCCTTCTTCCTTTATTTGTTCCTTCCTTTCTACACATTCTGTCTCCTTCCATTCATCTCCTGTAATTTACACACACACACACACACACACACACACACACACACACACACACACACACACACACACACACACACACACACACACACACACACACACACACACAAACAGTGAGTGCCAAAACTATACACGATTTTAAGAATAAACTGGATTGCGAAGAGATACGAAAACGGGTCACTACAAGCATAGATCTCGTCCCGTAAAATACAACTAGGTAAATACACATACATTATATATATATACATATATATATATATATATATATATATATATATATATATGTATATATATATATATATATAGTTTACTTCATTTAATTACTCTTTCTCTCCTATTATGGTTTTCCTTATGCTTTCCTCTTTACCCCACTCTCTTCAACTCCCTCGCTCTTACTTCTCTCTTCCCTGCTCTCTTTCACCTCCTCTTCTCATCACCGACTCCCTATTACCTCTTCCCTCACCCAATGCCTCCTCTTCTTCCTCCATCCTCAATCATTTCTTGCCTCCTCACTCATCTCGCATTACCTCCATGGAGGCCCTCTGTCAATTGTCCTTTACCTCCTTTGCGATTTCCCATTCCTAATCCCATTCCATAAACCCGTTCCCGGAGAACTCCCTATTTCGGGAGATACCTTGCCTCGGCCTCCTCTTCCACCACTCCCACTCTCTCCCTCACTCCCTCCTTTCCTCCCTCTCCTCCTCCCCGCCTCTCCCCTCCCACCTTCCCCCCGCCATGTCTCGTCGTCTCGTCGCATTAGACACAATTTCCTGTTTTCTACAAAGAAGATTCTCTCTCTCTCTCTCTCTCTCTCTCTCTCTCTCTTTCTCTTTCTCTCTCTAATAGAACGAATCCCTCAGGGTACTTTGATGCTGGTGCATGAGATGACTCTTCTCTAGTAGCTCACACGAACACACACACACACACACACACACACACACACACACACACACACACACACACACACACACACACACACACACACTCGTGCCGCAGTTGGTAGAGTTCCCGGCTGCCACTATGGCGGCCCGAGTTCGAATCCCGCCCAGGGCTGAAATAATTTCAGTATCTCTGCACTGCGAGTAGTTACTCTAACTCTTGTGGGCGGGGATTTGGGTGTGTGTGTGCGTGTAAGGTCACAGCATTACCCATAGATCGGTCATATATATGAGCTCTGAGCTCTCTTCCGGGAGGGAATTAGCTGTCGATCACGAGTCCAACACGTGGTCCAAGACCATGGTGAATCACACACACACACGCGCGCGCGCGTGCATGCCCGCGAATGTGCCCACTTTCTAATGTCGATCCCGTTTTCTAAACCATAATAATTCAGACCATTTAATCTGAGCGAAAACGGTTCCCTCGTACTCCAATATGAAGATAACTCTCCTGTGGTCGTGCTAATCACATTGAAATACTTGCAAACCACATCCACCAATTAAATATTAATTATAATCGAGTGGAATAGACTCAATACCCATGTAGTGAGCGCTGAAACTATCAGTTGTTTTAAGAAATTTTTAGACAGCTTAATGGACGGGGATGACAGGTGGTAATGGACATGGAACTGCCTAGTGTAGGCCTTATGGTCTCTTGCAGTCTCCTTCGTTCTTATGTTCTTATGTTCTTGAATTACTCAATGATTTCAAGAAATCCAAATATGGAGTAGCTTACGCACCAACATACATTCAGTGATTAAACTAAGAAATTAAATTATTAAATTATTAAATTAAATCTATTAAATTAAATTAAATTAAATTAAATTAAAATTATTAAATTAAATTAAATTAAATTATCAAAGCTTCAGAAAGCAGAATAAGATAATAAGTTTGTATGTTTAGACATTATCTAAGACAATTAGTAATTAAACTAAGAAATAAAGCTATCAAAGCTTCAGAAATCGGAATAAAATAACAGATTTTGTGTTTTGTGTGACATCATCTAAGACAATTAGCGATTAGTCTAAGAAATAAAGCTATTGAAACTTCAGAAATCAGGATAATATAACAAGTTTGCGTGTTTAAACATCACCTAAGGCAATTAGTGATCACACTAAGAGATAAAGCTATCAAAGCTTCAGAAATCAGGATGAGATAACAAGTTTGTGTGTTTAGACATCACCTGAGACAATTATTGATTAAACTAAGAAATAAAGCTATCAAAGCTTCAGAAACCAGAATAAGATAACAGGTTTTATGTTTTATGCAATGGGGGGACGGAGAGGGGGGGTCGCCGATTTAATGAAGCGGCCTTGCTGTGGATGTGCTGTGTCTTGCGACACTGCTTCTGACCCAGGGCAGTGGACAAGGTGCAGGGATGACCCGTCATTCAGGAGGAGCTAAGATAAGAGGGAGGGTGGAGGGGTGTGGAGTGTATTCAGGGGTGGAATGGGTGGGATTGATTTTGTGCCTTTTTCTTTTTGAATACCCCCCTTGTAAGGGGGAGAAAGCCTTGGTATATGTATGTATGTATGTATGTATGTTTTGTGACATCATCTAAGACATGTTTATGTGGCACTGGTCAAAGCCAGTCTCGAATAGTTCCCTCCCTACCCGTTTGGCAATTTTCCTACTACTTGTTCATCTCCGTGGCGGCCGAGGGAAGTCCCATGAAGGGCGAGCGGCCTGGACGAGGAGATGAAAAAACGAAAATCAAATGAACAAAGAAATAAAAAGGGACAAAACCTCCGTGCCTACCATGCCAAAACCGGGAAGAATCCACCACGGCAGAGGGGACTCTCTTGAATGTGCGGATGCTCAGGATTCGAATCGATTTGTGTCGTCGCTACCACGTGCTTGCAGTGGACTGTACCACAGGCCCCTCTCCCCTTCTTCCCTTTTCCTCTCTTCCCTCTCCCTCTCCTCTCCTCCTCTTCCCTCTCCCTCTTCTCTTCCCTGTCCCTCTCCCTCTTCTCTTCCCTGTCCCTCTCCCTCTCCCCCTTTTCCCTATCCCTCGCCCTCTTATCATCCTCCCTCTCCCCTCTTCCCTCTCCCTCTCCCCCTCTTCCCTCTCCCACTCCCCTTCTCCCTCTTCCCCTTTTCCCTTCCCCTCTCCTCCTGTTCCCTCTCCCCTATTTCCTTTTCCTCTCCCATTCTTCCCACTCCCACTCTTTCCTCTCTTTCTCCCCCTCTTCCCTCTTCTTCCCCCCCTCTTACCTTTCCCTCTCCCTCTCTTCCCTGTCGTCCTCCTCCCTCTCCCCCCCTTTCCTCCTCTCCTCCTGTTCCCTCTCCCACTCTTCCTTCTCCCTCTCCCTCTCCCCTTCTTCCCTCTCCCTCTCCCCGTCTTCCCTCTCCCTCTCCCCCTCTTCTCTCTCCCTCTCCCCTTCTTCCCTCCTGTTCCCTCTCCCCCTCTTCTCTCTCCCTCTCCCCCTCTTCCTTCTCCTGTTCCCTCTCCCCCTTTTCCCTCCCCCTCTCCCTCTCCCTTTCTCCCTCTCCCCCTCCCTCCCCCACTACGTCCAGTCAAAATACCTGAAGCCCAAATGAGGCAAATACCTCTCCCCCCTCTCCCCCCCACCACAACGGGCTGGCCTCGAGCAGTGCAATTAGTCTTGTAAAATATTCATTTGACAGGGTATTACCCGCAGTTGAAATAATTACATGCTTCTTTAATCGCCACATATTTTCTGTAGCGTGACCGAGGTTCTTCCTGTCTCTCTCGTGGTTCGCGATTTATGTTGTACGCGAAGATAAAGAAAATATACACCCTCGCCTCGCCCACATGCAAAAAATAATGTACTTACAAAAAAGAAAAAAAATACACACGCACACACACACACACACACACACACGCACACACACATATTATATATATATATATATATATATATATTTATATACACACACACACACACACTCGGTGGCGCAGTGGTAGAGTTCCCGGCTGCCACTACGGCGGTCAGGGTTCAAATCCCTCCCAGGGCTGAAATAATTTCAGTATTGCTGCGTTGCGAGTTGTTACTCCAACTCTCGTGGGCGGGGAGTTGGGTGTGTGTGTGCGTGTAAGGTCACAGCATTACCCATAGATCGGTCATACATGAGCTCTGAGCTCTCTTCCGGGAGGGAAATAGCTATCGATCACAAGCCCAATACGTGATCCAAGACCATGGTTAATTACATGCACACACACACGCACACACACACACACACACACACACACACACACACACACACACACACACACACACACACACACACAAACACAAACGCACACACATACACACACACATGCTCGAAAACAATACTCATCTCATTGACGCGGGAAAGGCATTCTGTGTACGGACGAAAAACACACAGCGGGAACATAAAAACACACTTGCACTCCAGCCCCCTCCTGTAAACTGTTATTTCGCTTCCACTGCTCCACCCCCCTCCACCCCCTCCACCCCGAGAGCCATGACGATATGGCCCCTCCAGCACAATAAAGCTTTCGGGAAATTACCGACAAGGGCCGTGTGTCAGGAGTCTCTTCTTGTGTATGGAATGCACCAAATGTTGACATTTACCTCCCAGAAGCCACGATCGTGGCTACATGCAGAAACCACGATCGTGGCTACATGCAGAAGCAACGATCACGGCTTCTGCATGTAGCTAGCTACGATCGTGGCTACATGCAGAAGCAACGATCACGGCTTCTGCATGTAGCTAGCCACGATCGTGGCTACATGCAGAAGCCACGATCGCGGATACATGCAGAAGCCACGATCGTGGCTAGCTACATGCAGAAGCCACGATCACGGCTTCTGCATGTAGCTAGCTACGATCGTGGCTACATGCAGAAGCAACGATCACGGCTTCTGCATGTAGCTAGCTACGATCGTGGCTACATGTAGCTAGCCACGATCGTGGCTAGCTACATGCAGAAGCCACGATCGTGGCTAGCTACATGCAGAAGCCACGATCGTGGCTAGCTACATGCAGAAGCCACGATCGTGGCTACATGCGGAAGCTCTCCCAGTGGCAAATTAATTCCTGGAATATCTTCAGCTTGGGAAACCTGGCGTATCACTCTTCTTTTCCAGACTCTCGGAACTTGAGGGACGCTCTCAAAGACTTCCTTCTGGAAACTCCAGCGGAAGCTTACCTGAAGCTCTCACAGTGACAGATTAGCTCCTGGAATATCTTCAGCTTGGGAATCCCGGCCTATCGCTCTTTTTTTCAGACTCTCGGAAGTTGAGGGACGCTCCCAAAGACTTCCCTCTGGAAACTCCCGCAGAAGCATATCTCCTGGAATATCTTCAGCTTGGGAATCCCGGCCAATCGCTCTTCTTTTCCAGACTCTCGGAAGTTGAGGGACGTTCCCAAAGACTTCCTTCTGGAAACTCCAGCGGAAGCTTACCTGCTCCCAAATGCAGAAGCTATCCCATTGGCAAAGTAGCTCTGGAATATCTTCAGCTTGGAAATCCTAGTCTATCACTCTTCTTTTCCAGAGTCTCGGAAGTTGAGGGACGTTCCCAAAGACTTCCTTCTGGGAAACTCCAGCGGAAGCTTACCTGAGCCCAAATGCGGAGAGCGGGCCCCCCAGAGTCTTCAGGACCCGAGACGTCCAAGTTTGTCCCGCCGTTCTCGGCTCGTTAGGCCCCGTGCGTCGCGCTCGCTCGATCCTTTCGAGACCGGAGGAGGAGGAGGAGGAGGAGGAGGAGGAAGAGAATGAAGAGGAGGGAAGTAGTAGGAAGAGAATGAAGAGGAGGGAAGTAGTAGGAAGAGAATGAAGAGGAGGGGAGGAGGAGGAAGAGGAAGAGGAGGAGGGGAGGAAGAGGAGAGGAGGAGCAGGACCGGGAAGAGGAGGAGGAGGAGGAGGAGGAAGGGGAGGAGGAGGAGGAGGAGGAGGAGAAGAAGGAGGTGGAGGAGATGAGGAGGAAAAAGAGGAAGGGATGAGGAGGAAGAGATGAGGAGGAGGAGGAGAGGAGGAGGAGGAGGAGGAGGAGGAGGAGGAGGAGGAGGAGGAGGAGGTGAAGAGGAGGAGAAGGAGGAAGATAATGAACAGTATAAGGGTGAGGACGAGAACAAGGAGGTGGAAGAGAAGGAATAAGAGTAAGAAGAGAAAGAGGAGGAGGAGAGAAGATGGAAGAAGAGATCGTTCATCGTTGTCGAAGGAGGAGTAGGAGGAGGAAGTGGGGGAGGAGGAGGAGGAGGTTGATGAAGAGGAGGTTGAGGAGGAGGAGGAGGAGGAGAAGGAGGAGGAGAAGGAGGAGGAGAAGGAGGAGGAGGAGAAGGAGAAGGGGAAGGAGGAGGACAAGAAAGAGGAGAACGAGGATGAGAATAAGGAGCAAGAGGAGGTGGGAAAAGGAGAAGGAATATGATGAGGAGGAGGTAGAGGAGGGAAGAAGATGGAGATCATCGTCGTCGTTGTTGACGTCTTCGTTGACGTCGAAGTCTCCCGATGAGTTCTTGCGCAGTTCCTCTCCCTGCCTCGTTCCTTCCTCACATCGCGAACTCTGTAAATGACTTCGCGAAATCTCCATCTTCCTCCTAGTTCTCTCTTCCGTTCCAGCTACACTGTAATTCTTTTAACTCTTATTAATATTCCGTACGAAGGTCACCAAAGTTATTACCTTAAATACTGATTACAAAAGGATTACAAAGGTGGAGCATCCCGACAGGAGACCTTTTGGTCCATATCACGGTCGAATCCGAAAAAAAAAAAAACATTATGATAATGATAAATACATTGTGTACTGTTTAGGCCACTGTTTCCCAATCCTAGGGTCGCCAAGACATCTTGCATTTTTTTTTTTTTTTTTTTTGCAAATTTATGATTTCAAAACAATAACTATATATATTAACACATATACAAATAGATTAGTGAGGGTCGCGGTCGTATCATGAGGATCATATTGGGGGTCGCCTGAAGAGAATGTTGGGAAATATTGGTTTAGGTAGACATTAGTCCATGCGGAAGGACGTTTTATTTCATTTATTTATTTATTTATTGATTGATTGATTGATGTTGTTGTTCTTGTTGTTGTTGTTGTTGTTGACATTAGCCCATAGTTAGGATGTTTTATTCTATTTATTATTATCATTATTATTATTATTATTATTATTATCATTACTATTATTATTATCATTATCACTTTTTTAAGCCAGGCGAAAGCAGAACGATATTAGAAAGCAAAAATTCCTTTCACCTTACTCTTATCCATCCACTGTCCCTATCGCAAACGAATCCCCTTTCTCCCCGGAGTTAGGAGTGGAGGAGTTGGTACGAAAGTAATAAAAAGAAAAAGAATCCAAAATTCCTCCCTCGGGAATGTGACAAGTCAGAAAATATATTTCGGGAATTTACTGTGAGGCATGGCTAAGGCCATACCTTTCGATTTAAGCTTTTTATTTCTTTCTTTTTCACGGTGACAGACCCGTGGACCAAGTCCTCCCCCCGCCCCCCCGTTCCGACCTCCATGGTCCGCCCTGTCGAACACAGCACCTTTACTCATGGCAAAAGTCCAAGCTGTACCTGGGATGCTCCCCCACACTGACTGACTGACTCTCTCTCTCTCTCTCGTTCTCTCTCTCTCTCTCTCGTTTGTTCTTTTCAAACACACACACACACACACACACACACACACACACACACACACACACACACACACACACACACACACACACACACATATATATATACATATATATATATATATATATATACATATATATACATATATGTATATATACAGTATATATATATCCATATCCATATTCCAAGAGATTTTTCCCCCTTATAAGGGAGGTAGCCAAATCATAAACACACACCTTATCCCACCCATTCCACTCACATCCACCACTCCCCCCCCCCGTCATCCTACCATACGTGTGATCACTGTATCCCATCCACTGACGTGGATCAGAAGCAATGTAGCAAGACACAGTATATCCACAGCATACTTTCTGAGTATATATGTATATGTATATATATATATATATGTATATATATGTATATATATATATGTATATGTGTGTATATATATATATGTATATGTTATATATATATATATATATACACACACACACTGTTAAACACAACAGCATTTTGACACTGATTAATTTTCTGAGAGTCTCAATTTTTCTAACACTAGATCTCATTTCAGGGGGCTGGGCAAATACAAGCCTTCTATAGTATTACATTTTTAATTGACATTTCGTCTTCAGGGAATCATCTTCAGAATAGCATACAAGAATTAAGTCACAATCTTACACAGCTACATAATACACAATTGATTATTTTGTACAGACAATATGGGTTTAAGTATAGGCCGCTTGGGAATACTAAGGTTCTTGTTGACCGCCTACGAGGTCGGACACTTCGCTCAGGAGGGGAGGGGAAGGAGGGAGAGCCAGGTAGGACAGTTCGTCTCGCAGGGACGCCCCGCTGGTCAAGAGGGGGTTGGTGAGGTGGAGGGGGAGAGGATGGAAGTGGGTGTTGCTACCGAAGAGCTCCATATCTAGATGAGGAATTAAAGAGGGAAATGGCAGAAGTCATGTTTGATTGTATGTTGATTAATTATCGGAGCTCTTTCCCTTATGTGGACAGCTTCTAGCATTTTTATTTATTTTATTTTATTACATTGTGCGACTATCTTGGTGTTATTGGCAATATATCAAGTACAGCCTGGTAATATTGGAGGTGTTGTTTGATTTCTCCTTGTTGTAAATGTAAGGACAACCGTCTGCTTAGTTGGCACGTCGTAAACCAAATGTATGTAGAATTTCGGGGTGCGCAGTCCCCAGAAGTACAACGGTACTCTTATATAACATTGGTTCTCTATAATATGCCGCCATTGTCAAACATTGTTTTTCATGACCAGAGAACAGGTACGGGGGCTGTCGTAGAATATTACTCTTAATCTATTGTAGTCACCCATTGGTTTATAATTTCTATGTATGATTTCTTTTATATGTTTCTCATCTTGTCAGTAAGAGCTACAAAAGGTATTATGATAGAATACAATGAAGGTCTTAGGTTGCTCCGACGTTCTCATAGCAATCTTGCGTTCTAGTAAGTCCTTAGTTACACTATCAAAGTCTTGATTGGAGTAACTATTATTTACAAGCATTTGGCGTAGATGGTCAAGCTCTAAATGGAGCATGTGCCAGGAGAAACAAATAGAAATTGCCCGCCGGACATATGTCCTAATGATGCCTTTCTTATAAATAAGAAAATATTCACCAAGGCTATTCATGCATTTACCCAGTGATTCCCAACCTTTTCTGGCTTGAGACACCCTTGCCAAGCCTTTCAGAGGTCCCTGACACCCTTATTAGAAAATCTAAATTCTAGTTTGTCAGTATTTTGTTGATTCAACATCAATGTAACAAAATTTTGTCCCTGGATAATAGGAAAATACTCAACTTTACACTGATGCTGATTTAATGAACAAAAATGGATGACAGAGCGAGTCGGTAATACGAAAATCGTTTTTGCCCTGAATTTTGGCGGCACCCTCAGTTGATCTCACGGCACTCTTTGGTGTCACGGCACTCTTTGGTGCCGCGGCACAACGGTTGGAAACCACTGCATTTACCACAATCGGTGGGTTTTGTGGTACATCTTAGTTTCGAAATTATCAGACGTCGCTTCCACCAAAAAATCAAGGAAAGGAATCTTATCTTTAACATTGAGCTTTGTTGAGAATTGTAACCCAGAAATGGCTTGGAGATTAGATCCGAGCTCTTCAAGCATATGCACGTCAGAAACACAAACAAAAATATCGTCAACATACCAAAGATATAAATGCGGTTTCATAACTAGGGATTGTAAGGGCATGAAAGCTTGTGTGTGTGTGTGTGTGTGTGTGTGTGTGTGTGTGTGTGTGTGTGTGTGTGTGTGTGTGTGTGTGTGTGTGCGTGTGTGCGTGTAGTTGCTTAGCCGTTCATCTGTCCGTACATCTTTGTAAATTTAAACATTACCTGACATTCTCGGAAAATATCAACTCCTATATTCCACTGGAGTAAATACGGCGTGAGTAAACTTTGCAATTACAACAAGCTTTTCTGCTTTTTGGGTTATTTCCACGAATATACATCTTTAATGAGAGAATAGAGCTTCCCTTTCCTCTCAGCTAATCCTTTCTCTAACATAGTTATGTATACATGATTGGCCTTATGCTAGATAGCATCAAATTATTTCATCTTTTTTTATCTTCATCATCCTCCCCTCCATGCTCGTCCTTTGCTTTTGTTGACTTCTCTTTGACGTGACTTAAAAAAAAAAAAAAAAAAAAAAAAACGCCTTAAAAGACCAAAATTTAATCCCAGAGATTCACCTGCATCGGCATTCTTCCCACGGCTCCAGGGGACCAGAACTCACTCTGGGCATGTTTACCGTGCATTCGAAACGTGACCCGACAGTCATATTCCAATTGGGGAGCAGTTTGCACAAACCAAAGCTTCTGGAAGCTTCTGGAAGCGTCTGGAAGTTTCAGTCCCGACCATAAGAAATGTCCGAAATGATAGGTTCTGTTTTCCTACTTATACATTAGGTTCTTCACCCTTCGGTGTCCCTTAGCCGAATGAAATTATTCAACGGCAGTAAGAAAAAAATAAATAAAGGATAACCACCAAACCCAGGTACAACTTTGCATTTCTTCTTTCGTAATTTTATCTTTTTTCATGAGAACCATGTCTAAAACAAATACCTCATCTCAAAAGTAGTTTTTGAGGACCATTTTGACGAAAAGATTTATCGTTTGCTAAATTGCATTCTGAAATACAGCATACAGCCCTATCTCTTGGTATTTGGAATTATGAAGTCACGATGGACACTAACCCAAGCCATCTTAATTGACAATGTCGTCCTGTAGCGAAACAGACAATTGCTTCAGTGATAGTGAGACTTTTTCATCGTCTTTTGAGCGTAGTATTGACTCCTTAAATATCTTTGACAACAGGCAAGATGTATGGATAGACGTTATAATCATGGATTTATCATTTGGAGCCGAAGTATCTCCCTGAACCTAAAATATCTACTCTCATATTGGTTTAGCATTGGCGCTTACCTGTGCCCATATTAGTTCTGTAATGCTGTCTCTGTGTTCTCAAAAAACTAAGGTTATATACGTGACCCATTCAATATTTTTGCAGTGTGCTCCTAGACAATCCTGCATCACGTTCACACTACGCCTCTAAGATGCCACAAGCTTTGTAAATAATGATTTCTAAAACGTCATAAAGACTTTTTTCATCTCGGCCCTAATGTGCCATTAAAAAGGTTAATTATGATGATTTGGGATAAACTAATTATTTTTACACGGCAATTTAGATTATTTTAGTGTACACATTGCATAAAGACGAAAGCTTCACTACAAGTATCGCTAAGGCCATACCAGTCCGTTCCAGCTAATGCAACTTTTTTATACTCATAATGTACGCCCTGACTTCTACCTTGTTTTGTTTTATTTTCCCTCTTGCTATATCTATTCTATGTAATTTATTTATTATTCACTTATTATTTCTCCTAGCTTCATTCTTCTAAGCTTACTTATCTAATGAATTTAATCAAACTTTCCCAAAACAAGATATCCTATTGTTTTGCATAATGCTTTCAAAAATACCATTTAGTATCATTGTAGAAGAATCTAGCCTCATCATTTAGCTCTCCATATATGTTTTGTACGGTAAACATAAGCTTCTCTTTCCTGCCTTTCCCTCTGAGTTATATATGTTATTAATATATTATCATTCTCCATCCTCCCTTTTCTTCCCAATCGTGTATTTTCCTCTGTAGTTCTTTCTTCATTTTCATAATTTCTAAAGTTGATATTAGATAGTCTACTACACTGGACACGATCACCATTCATCAAAAACAATAACGATGCATAAAAAATTAACAGAATCTCTGACGTTACTGCAAGCTATTTTTGCATCAGACGAAATTATTTCAAATTGTAAGAGATAAAAAAGAAAGTGCAATTTATTTAGCTATTATTGATTTTGGTAAGTACTAAATACATATTCCGGTAAAATTAGACAGCGTTCATTTTAAAAATGGTTACAATTTAAGATTGGAACTAGACATCAAAGAATCGTGACCCCAAACTGGGTTTCCCTTTTTTTTATTATTACTATTATTATTATTATTATTATTATTATTATTTTTTTTTTTTTTTTTTTTTTTTTTTTTTTTTTTTTTTTTTTTTTTTTTTTTTTTTTTTTTTTTTTTAAGGAGGATTTGTTCCTGTACACAAGGGCTAGTGTTCTCTCTCCATCATGGTGAACTTAATAACTCTATAAAGGAAGAAAAACTAAGTTTAGCTACAATTTTCTTTATCAATAAAAAAGTAGTCATTAATATTGTTCCCTTACTTTGCCATGGTCTAAATTTGAGTAGAAATTTAACTATACTATGAAGATAAGGAGAGGAGGGGAGATTTGAGTCGACACTCAAGATTCCAAACATAGAATGAATAAATAAATAAATAAATAGATGAATAAGTAAATAAATAGATAGATGATTAAATAAACAATTAAATAAATAAAAGATAAAGAATAAATAAAATCCCACCCACGTTCCCATTCACGGAAAAAGCACGTAAACATGAACAAAGGCGTCCTGACAGACGTATAGACAAGTAAGCAGTCAGTCGTTTTTGCCTCCCTTGAACAATGAGATGGGATGCTTGTGTAAGGTCACAACATTACTTATACGAGGTAGGTCGGTCTATAAACAGGTACTAACCATCGATAACGAGTACAACACATAGTCTAGGATCACAGGGGAGCGCGTAAAGAGGGAGAGGGAGAGAGAGAGAGAGAGAGAGAGAGAGAGAGAGAGAGAGAGAGAGAGAGAGAGAGAGAGAGAGAGAGAGAGAGAGAGAGAGAGAGAGAGAGAGAGAGAGAGAGAGAGAGAGAGAGAGAGAGAGAGAGAGAGAGAGAGAGAGAGAGAGAGAGAGAGAGAGAGAGAGAGAGAGAGAGAGAGAGAGAGAGAGAGAGAGAAACACAGACAGACACAAACAGACAGACAGGCAGACAGAGAGAGAGATAGAAGACAGAGAGAGACACAGAGAGAGAAAGAGAGAGAGAGAGAGAGAAACAGAGAGGCAGACAGAAAGAGAGAGAGAGAAGAGAGAGAGAGAGACACACAGAGCGAAAGAGAGAGAAAGAGAGAGAGAGAGAGAGAGAGAGAGAGAGAGAGAGAGAGAGAGAGAGAGAGAGAGAGAGAGAGAGAGAGAGAGAGAGAGAGAGAGAGAGAGAGAGAGAGAGTGAATGGCTTTACAAGAATGGGTCCCTCACCCTTCAGTATTGCCCATTGGGGACTGAGCAACACTACCGACAGAGCAACAGCCCAAATATGCCAGCGGCCAAGGGGGTGATCTATGGTAACGCTACCTCTTGTTGACCTATTAGAGTGTATAACCACATACACACGTCTCCCTTCCCCTCTCTTTCTCTCTTTCGCTTTCTCCCTCTCTCCTACACATTTCTTCATAAGAAGAGAAGAAACGTGTAATAGGCTTGAGTCCACGGAAGGGCGTTAGGTGAAAGAATTTTTGGTCTAAATGCCCAGTCACACCAAGCTTACGATCTGTTTCCGACCAGGTGGTGGGTCGCCGACCAGTTGCAGGTGGTCTTTGGAAGTCGATGGTAGTCGGTAATAAGATTGATAAATAGACAGATAGATAGATATATTACAACACACACTGAATAGTCCCCAGTACATAGATTTTCATCTTATCAACCACATCAACTTTTTTCCATTTCAATTCAGTTGCATAGGTTTTGTGTCGCCGACCGATCGCTTCATCATCGGTCGAAGGTGGTTGGAAACCGGTCGTAAACTTGGTGTGACTGAGGTTTAATCGACGGACATGGAAATCACGAGTATAGAAAGGAGCGACATGGGGCGTGGTGAAGATGCGATTCACCATGGTCTTGGATCACGTGTTGGACTCTTGATCGACAGTTATCAACCTCCCGGATGAGAGCTCAGAACTCGTATGACCGATCTATGGATAATACTGTGACCTTACACGCACACATACACACACCCACCTCCCCACCCACGAGAGTTGGAGTAACACCCCCGCAGCGCAGCGATACTGAAATTATTTCACCCCTGGGCAGCATTCGAACCCGGACCGCCGTAGTGACAGGCGAGAACTCTAACCCCCGCGCCACGAGGTGTCGTAAGCGATATGCAAACGTATGGTTTCCCCATCCAAGCAACCTTGCACTCAAACGTCTCGATAACATTTACGTTTGTTTGTTCATCAGAGAACAAGAACACTCGTTATTAATGAACAATGGCTTATGAAGCGGTAAAAAGGAATTAATCAATAAAGAAGAAAGGAGAAAAAGATGTGATAAGAGGACGGAAAGAATGGATGAAAGAAACTGAGAAGAAGACACGTTAGGAAATGATAAGAAGGGCAGGGAAGTGTGAGGAGAAAGAGAGAGGAAGGGGAAGAGCTAAGACACGTAGATGCAAGTCAAATGAGCTGGAAATAGCTCTTTATAAGTGACTGAAAGAGAGACAACATCTGCCTGAAGAGAAATAAAAAGAGAGATTTTTTGTTTTTGTTTTTTTCTGTAACATTGTTATGGATATCTTCATTCCAAGAGAAGAGCTGTGTGTTCACTTGACTTAGGCATAAACACAATTGCATTTATACATTCATAGGAGTAAACAACCACACAAAACAATGTGTGCCCCAGTCAAATATGCGTAAACACACACGCATACACGCACACACGT
>NC_134820.1:30882269-30889769 GCF_046742065.1 Oratosquilla oratoria | reverse complement strand
AAATTCCCAAAACCATTTTTATTTGTCTATTTTTCATTATGGCGACTACCGCGCAAATTAGGGCAATTTCAAACCACTGTAAACTATTGGGAAGCCGCTAGAATCAGTTAAAAATATATATGATATATGTATTGATGGTTTAGAAAAACTGCTGGTGGGCAGTATTTATTATCCCTACTCCAGGGCGACTTGTCTGCTTCAACCGACTCCTCTTCCCCCCTCGCAAAGTGTCGAGTGCATAATATCTTTTTTTATGTACTGTAATTAGAATATTGCTGAAAATAATTATGATGATCAACCAGATTATATTAATCATCTTTTTTCAAAATAATTACCACGATACAATTATAATTTATAAGTTGTTCAACGTCATATTATTATGACAGGAGATAGACGAGGTCGGAAGAGAGGGGGAAAGGGAATCACAAGGATCAGAAAGGTCGGTTCAGACCAAAAACAGTTAAAGTCATTACCAATTCACGCGGCTTTTGTCGAAGTATAATGCAACAAACTGATATAAACATCTGCAAGAAGGACTTTGCGATATCAAATAAAGACATGCTATAAAAAAAACTTTACTGAGAAAATAGAAATATCAAGTGAGGATACTTGAGTAACTTCAGTCGTGAATTAGGGGCCACCTGATGACTTCGTCTGAAATAAATCGTCGTGTGAGCCTGAATAACGACTGCAAACACATACACTGGCATTTGACTTCGAAGAATAGAGTTTGTCTTAGTTTTTTCCTTTCTACCTCAGCCCTACACGGGCGTTCTTTTTAGTCATCAATATATTCGTATACTCACCAATTGATTTATTCGTTTTTTGGGGGGATGAGGGAGTTCCTCCCACTCTTCGGTATATGAACGAATATTATATATATATATATATATATATATATATATATAAATAATATATATATATATATATATATATATATATATATATGCATAATTTAAATACATATGAATACATTATATATATACATACATATATATATACATATATATATATATATATGCATGTATATATATATATATATATACATATATATACATATACATATATATACATATATACACACACACACATATATATATATATATACATATATATACATATATATACATATATATATATAAATTATATATATGTATATACGTATGTATATTGCTAACGCTCTTTCGAATGTGTAGATAAAAAATGAGAAAAAAATAGAAAAAGTGAGTGTGATGAAATCAAAGTGGATTTCCATTGATTCGAATTAACGTTTTCCGAGCGGCAAATGAGAATGCCGAATGCAAATGGTCACTTTCATCCCGACAAATACTTAAGTAATTAGCTCTACCAATAAAAAAGAAAAAAATCGAGAGAAGTCAGGATTTTTATTTTCCAGAACTTCTTCCGGTAAGCTTCTCGCGGGTTTACTCGAATACGTGTGTGTGTGTGTGTGTGTGTGTGTGTGTGTGTGTGTGTGTGTGTGTGTGTGTGTGTGTGTGTGTGTGTGTGTGTGTGTACAGCACTGAATGGGCCCCAGTGAACATATGTACATTTTTATCAACCACAATTCCCTTTAATTCTGAGCCATCAACATCGAGCGACTCGCGGAGGCCAACATGCAGAAACTGAAACATGGTACGGCCAAGAACTCGAACCCGGGCTAGCACGTGACAAGTGTTAGTGACTATGCACATATATATATATATATATATATATATATATATATATATATATATATATACATATATATATATGTATGTATATATATAAATATATATAAATAAATACATATACATAAATATATACATATAGATATATATATATATATATATATATATATATATATATATATATATATATATATATATATATATATGACCTTAGGGCCCTCCCAAGCATAAGACAAACCACCACAAACCCAAATATGAGACATATCCTCACAAATCTAAGTTACATAATTCTTTCATCTTCTGTGTAGGCTGTGGAGAAGAAGGGCCTATGATGTACTTTAATCAGGTTTTTGACATTAGTGTCCTTGTGGTTTTATTACAAGCCCTTCTTCTCTACAGCCTACAAAGAAGATAAATCATGCAACAGATTATTAAAAGAAGTATTAAACCTAAGGAAGGAAACTTTAAAGTACAAATAATTATATACTATAAAGATATATATCAACTGCTGTTGAAGAACAATATAAAACAGAGTAAAAATGAGCTTCAGAAAACTCACATCATATATAGGTATACTTGTAAGCTTGGGGATTGTTCAAACCGACCCTCAACCTATATTAGCATGACAACAATGAAGCTCTCACGCCGGTTGTGATACCACCTCTCCTCAGAATCTCCCAAAAACCACCATCATTCAGCTCACAAGAGAATTCTAAAAATATACACTCTAGTAGAAAACACAGAAATGCCGGCAACAAATCAAGACCATAGAAGACTGTTTATCCTCGAAGCTCTCTTCATAAAGGAATCATCACCCAACCTAAATACACAAACCACAGACCTAAAGGCCCTTCCTGGTGTAAGGAGACCTACGCTCCGTGGAAGATGGAGCGAGACTAATGACGTCATACAACAGCCCACCAATGAGAAAGTAGCACAGTCCGGTAGCCCCAACCAAGTCTGATAGCCAATCAGGAACCTCAAAGCGGAGTATCAGCCCAACAATAACAGTATATAAACAACCAAAGATCAGATATTCACACTAGCCGCTGATGAAACACTAAGAAGTGTAAAAGCTCCTTCTGGCCAGTATTTTACTTAGGTAGCCATGCCCAAAGTAATGTACAAAACAATGTCATATGGAGACATTATAAGACAACTTCCTGTGGAAGGAAAAAATGCTCTCAGAGAAAGAGAAAAAGCAGATAAAAAAAAATCTGCAATAATAATCTTGTCATAATTTTTAATCAAACATGCTTGAGAGAAAATCTCCTGCCCATATATACAAAGAATATATACATATATATATATATATATACATATATACATATATAAATACATATATATATATATGTATAAATGGAATGTGCCGATTAATCGACATCGGCAAGATTTTTTTTTTTTTTTTTTCTTTTTTTTTTAATGAGATTCGACATCAGTGTCGGCAATATTTTGCCGATGCCGATGCCATTTCCCACACTCCTGGGGTCAAATATTAGATAGTAGAGACCGAGTTAGATTTAGGCATTAGTATTTAGTTAGGATTAAGAAACTGATTAAGAAATTTTTCACTCTGCACATGTGTTTGATTAAAACCATGCATTAATTATTCAAGTTACTTGAAGTTAGTTGTTACATCAAAATCTATGAAACAGGTAATTTTGGCCTCTTTTTTCAACCCATTAGAAAATGATACAATCATACATTAATAATCATAAAATGGTCAATCAATAAGGACTTCATTAAGTTCATTCAATCATTAGCATTCAACAGCTCAACGACTGGCGTGTATAAATCTGCATAGATCATAAAGCAGGTAAAAATCATAGTTTAATTACTTTATATTAAAAACTGATATACCGTCATTATATCAAATAGGATCGGTATTGGCATCGGTATCGGCATCGGGAACTAAGAACAGGACTCGCCATCTCTATTGGCATCGGCAATTAATGGTAATTAGGAATCGGGATTGGCATTGGTGATTGGCATCGGTAAAGAAATGGAATCGGCACACCCCTAATATATATATATATATATATATATATATATATATATATATATATATATATATATATATATATATATATATATATATATTTGTGCGTGTGTATTCACCTCGGATCTGCTGCAATCTCTGTCGAGACAGCCAGACACCACCCTACGGCAGTGAGCACTGAGCTCATTATTTGCCGATCTCTGGGTAGGTCTGAGACCACTCACACACCACACACCGGGACAGCAAGTGTGTGTGTGTGTGTGTGTGTGTGTGTGTGTGTGTGTGTGTGTGTGTGTGTGTGTGTGTGTGTGTGTGTGTGTGTGTGTGTGTGTGTGTGTGTGTGTGTGTGTGTGCGTGCGTTATGCATGTCCACGCACTCGAACCTATTTTTGTAAGTCACGTGTATAAAAACGCGTTTACACAAAAAACATAATTTTGAGTTTTTCTTCTACCCTCTCACACCTCAAAAAACTCAGTCAGTCGACCGCCTCAGAGAACCATTTGACCTCTCAATTTTTTTCTTCTATTTTTCTTTTCCATTTTGTCCCTCACACCAATTTCCATTTTTTTCGTCTTTCTTTCTTTCTTCGAGTCTGAGGCTTATGAGATCGAAACATTTCTCTTTTTATTTTTTCCTTTTCGTCTATTATGACATTATTTCTTGTGGTGTTGCTGTTATGATAAGATAACTCCTGAAATTGAGAGAAACTGTCAAATATTGTTGGAAATTACTCGGATTTTTTTTCTTTTTTTTTTAGCTTCCTACTTCCAAATCACTCTTCTCCTCTGTACAATTCACCTTTTTTTAGTTCTACTCAGATGAACGTCTCAGAAAAGTAAGAAAAAGATGATGACGTCAAGAATAACAAGAGTAATGATAATGATGATGGTGGTGGGTGATGATGGTGGGTGATGATGATGATGATGATGATGATGATGATGATGATGATGATGATGATGATGATGATGATGATATTGGTGGTGGTGGTGATGATGATGATGATGATGATGATGATGATGATGATGATGATGATGATGATGATGATGATGATGATGATGATGATGATAATGACGACGACAACAACAACAACAACAACAACAACAACAATAACAATAACCAGAGTTAAATGTATGAAGATCCTATTCATCAACTCGACAGACGTCGACCCACATTCAACCCCCAATAGACCACCAGACAATTCTATTCATCTGAGGGGACGAGGGTGAGGGGAACACCCCGAGGGGACCCAACTCCCCTCTCTCCCCATTCCCCTCACTTTCTCCAACCTTCCCTCTGACGCTCCTCCCCCGCCGCTCGTAAATATTAATCTGTCTTACAGAGACGAGAATCATATTATGGTCTTAGCTAAATTATCAGTATTTCTTTTCTCTTTTTTTTCTCTGTTTTTTTTTTTATATTTAGCATTCAGTTTCTCTTAATCTATATTTTCATTTAACTCTCTACTAACCCATGGAACTATATTTCTCATTTATTTTTCTAATACATCTCTAACTACAAAGTCTAATACCTCTAATGTATTCGTATTACATTTTTCGTTCTTGATAATGGTAATATTTAATCTATTTGAATCACGTATGCATCAACACAAATGAAACTATTTTATTTTTCTAGATCTATACATTAAAAAAACTCAAAGTCTTTTGACTTCGTATGATCAAGGTCTTCACTTTTGCCCAACATGATCGGATATCTACGACCCATAAGAACATAAGAATGAAGGAGATTGCAAGAGACCATGAGACCTACACTAGGCAGTTCCATGTCCATTACCACCTGTGTCGTTCCCCAAACGGGACGGGAACTGACTCGTCAATGGTTACACATTCATTGTGAACTGAAATATATTTAATTTTCCCTAAGACTTCCTCGTGTTTCTCATCTTTCTTCTTCTTCTTCTTCTTCGTCTTCATCTTCTTTAAGCTGATGCAATTGATATCACCAGAATAATCTAAAATTACTTGAAGTTGTTTATTTTATTTTCACTCTGTCTAATTATTCGCTTACCAATTGACTTGTGTTTATCTTCTTCAATTTAGCGTAGAAAATTTGTCCATATCGTACGAATAGGTTTTTTAATTTCTAATTACTACTTTCTGAATTAGAAACGGCAAACGATTAAACTATCATTATAGGCCAAGGTTCCATAATGTTACATGACATTTGTATATTTCTACATTCAGTCATCGTTTCATATTTGTTCGTCAGCCAATTTATTGAAACAAATTTTTTGAACGAACATTTCTGGTCTCAGTCGGACGAGTAGGTGTATTTGTAAGATTCGTTTTCTTTGTTAGTTTCATTATTATACTTTTTATACACAGATATATCTACCTATCTATCTTTAGCTATACCTGTATATATATATATATATATATATATATATATATATATATATATATATATATATGTGTGTGTGTGTGTGTGTGTGTGTGTGTGTGTGTGTGTGTGTGTGTGTGTGTGTGTGTGTGTGTGTGTGTGTGTGTGTGTGTTTTCGTTGATACATGTATTGAAAATGACAGCATTACGTATAAGAAACATAAATATGTATGAATTAGTATATTTTTATGTACGTAAATATCAACGTATTTAATTTATGTATATAGAGGTATACATTCAGAAGAAATCACTTGAACGCGGGATTCTAGTAAGCAGAAAAACCACTAGGAAAATAACAGAAACGAGACCGAGCGCTTTCGTCTATTCAGACATTTTCAAGGTACAAGTACAGAAAAAAGAGACAAGTATATATACTCAGAGGGTAGGGTAGATCTTTCCCCGTGACCTATGGACTTAAAGAGTCCCGAGGGTTTGGTATACAATTTTCTTAATAATAAAATCATCCAATCAGTACAGTCTATGACTTAGATTTAAATTACTAACAAATGTATCATTGATCAGACTGGATTCTATGATATTTCTATTCAAATAAGAATTACTCCTAACAATTACTTTAGCCTCATCCCAATTAATACAATGGCTGAAATCCCTAAGATGAACAAATAACGCGTTGGACGTTTGACCACTTCTAACGCTATACTTGTGTTGTTTTAATCAAATATTTAATTCCTTTTCTAGTCTGGCCAATATAGCATTTGTTGCAATCTTTACATGGATTTTTATATACACAACCTTCCTTATTTTCAGGTGAAAATTTAATTAAAAGGCTTTTGACTGTGTAGGAGTTTTTAAGAATAACTTGGATGTTGAAAGTCTTAAGAATATGCCGTAGTTTAATGAAATTATCATGGTAAGGAAGAACGAGAAGATTTTTAGAATTAAATGTGTCTCCACCTTTATCATCAAAATAAGGCTTCCTAGCCATTTCCCATGATGATTTAATTAAATTACCGCATATTTTTAAGAATTTCAACGTCCAAGTTATTTTTAGAAATTCCAACAGTCAAAAGTCTTTTAATTAAAAATTCACCTGAAAACAAGGAAGGTTGTGTATATAAAATTCCATGTCAATGATTGCAACAAATGCTATATTGGCCAGACTAGAAAAGGAATTAAATGTTTGATTAAAACAACACAAGTATAGCGCTAGAAGTGACCAAACGTCCAACGCGTTATTTGTTCATCTTAGAGATTTCAACCATTGTATTAATTGGGGTGAAGCTAAAGTAATTGTTAGGAGTAATTCTTATTTGAATAGAAATATCATAGAATCCAGTCTGATCAATGATACATTTGTTAATGATTCAAATCTAAGTCATGGACTGACCCAGGGCAGTGGAGAGGGTGCAGGGATGACCTGTCATCCGGGAGGTGCTAAGATAAGAGGGAGGGTGGAAGGGTGTGGAGTGTAT
>NC_134820.1:30862269-30877269 GCF_046742065.1 Oratosquilla oratoria | reverse complement strand
CTCATGTGTTTTGCAAGGATAGCCACGTTATTAACATAAGGTCTTATGGAATGGACATCAATTCACTCGAATCTGTACAGAGGAGAATGACCAAGATGGGCTCAGAAATTTACCTTACGAGAGGCTTAGGCATCTTAACTTGCACTCTCTGGAAAGACGCAGAGTACGGGCTGATCTAATAGAGGTTTTTAGGTGCATCAAAGGCTTTAACAAGGGTGACGCAAACAAGGTCATTATATTAAGATCATAGGGCAGGACTCGCAGTAATGGATTTAAACTAGACATATTTAGATTTAAGAAAGAAATAGGCAAGAATTGGTTTACTAATAGGATGGTCAACGAATGGAGCAGACTTAGTAACCATGTAGTGAGTGCTGAAACTATCGGTTGTTTTAAGAAACGGTTAGACAACTTTATGGATGGGGATGACAGGTGGTAATGGACATGGAACTGCCTAGTGTAGGTCTCATGGTCTCTTGCAGTCTCCTTCATTCTTATGTTCTTACACGAGTTCTTTCAGTTCTAATATGCCTATCACAACGCCACTCTTGAGTTCTTTCAGCCTTAATATGCCTATCACAACACCACTCTTATACCTCACTATTTGTCGTAATACCCTTTCCAGTTCTAAATTGAAGAGACATGGAACTAATAGCCATCCCTCTCTTACACCGGAAGCAGTCTGGAAAGGCCCACCGAAGTTTCCAGAGACCCTTACACGGAAAGTTACGAATTTGTTGAATGTTTAGACGCGTCTTATAAGCTTGAATCGGATTCCGAAGAGGGCCAAGATTTCCCTAAGATTTCTCTGCGGATACAATCGTACGCCTGATTGAAGTCAACAAATATTATATGGTGATCCTGAGCGTATTCACATCTCTTTTCAAGTACTTAACAGATCATGAAGATGCTCTTTATTTCTTATTTGGTCTGATCCAAGCTTACTACTCGCCTTTCGTAATCCTAGACTTGTTTTTTATAGAGTGTGGTAAGTAACGACAGATCTCAAACGTTGTCACAGGAAAATTCATCAACTTTCTCGTGCATGGCTACAATGATGGCGGTGTTTATCTTGCGTTTAGACCAGTCTTACAAGTTCAGAGAGTCCTCTAAGAAGAATATATACAGTACATATTTGTGTGTGTGTGTGTGTGTGTGTGTGTGTGTGTGTGTGTGTGCATATATATATATATATATATATATATATATATGTGTGTGTGTGTGTGTGTGTGTGTGTGTCTGTGTGTGTGTGTGTGTGTGTGAGTGTTTGTGTGTGTATACACGCGAATAAATCACAAAAACACGTGATTCACAAAATGTGTAATAAAACCACTTGGAAAATAAAATGTCTTAAACAGACGAAAACGTTCGGTCAACTTTCACTTTATTTTCCAAGTGGTTTTATTACACACAATATATATACATATACATATGCACAAACAATTTTCTCTCACAGTATGAACATTTCCTCGGAGCTCCCGCTACTACGTAAGAATAATCTCTCCAGGGAGACAGACATCCATTCTTCTTCCTAGATCATGTTTCGCCCTCGCCATTACAGACCTTAATTCAGAGGCTCTGGCGAAAGAAAAGGCTCGAAAATCTAATGAAGGAAAAGGAGGGTAGCGTGGGGGCGGGGGACCCATCCCCCGGGTACGGTTCGCAGATAAAAAAAAAAAAAGAGGACAACTATCTGTAAAATGAGGACAACTGTGTCTTCTCTCACGTATTCCATTTATAGAATCGAAACCACTTAGACGTCCACGGACGGGCTTGGGTTGGTATGCTAATCTCATTAAGGTTTTACTTCAGTGAGCGAAGGGGGGGGAGGTGTTGCTAACGCGTATAAAATATGGCTGAGCTCTCAGGGTTCATTCCGTCTGCCTCTTCATTTCTCGTAAATGTAAATTATTCGCAAAATGATAGGTACGTTTAGATCAATTGTGTGGATTGTGTTTGTGTACGCTCATACATGCACACACACATATTTACATTTATATACCTACATACATATATGTATACATGCATATATTTTCATGTTTGAATACACACACACATTATATATATATATATATATATATATGCATATATATATGTGTGTGTATATATATATATATATATGCATATATATATGTGTGTGTATATATATATACGTACATATATATACACATACACATATATATATATACATAAATATATATGTAAAACATTTGGATATAACTAGAACAAGCAAGCGTGGTCAATTCAAAGTGATTAATCCCGTTTGTAATTAGAATAATAATACTCACGTAATTTAGCTGTGTTATAATGAAAACGCTTCACTGTCCACTCTCATGTTTTTCTTTTTTCTTTTTGTTTTTGGAAAACAAATCTTGGGGAAAAAAAGTCTGCTCTGTACACACACCTGTCAAAGAAAGACCGTAGTTAGTAGTGAAATTGTTGAATACATCTTAAGTAATTTATTTTTTGTGTCCATATACATCGATGTTTTAAGAAATTAATTCAGTCAATAAATTGCAAAAATAGCAACTACACAGTAAATATAAAAACAGAAATGTAGTAAATATCATGGTCATCAGCATCATAATATATTGTAAAAACAGTTTTTCATGATGACACTTTTGACGACTCGTTCGTTAGGTCTGTCTGACGCCAGATGATTTTATTCTTCAGAAGAAAACGTGATCAGCATTCTTCTTTAGGTGGATTATGGTCTCCAATGATAATAAACGTACCATGCGCGCCTCTGATCCGTAAGGGGTGTCAATGAAGTCCACTGGCAGAACACGAGAGCTGTGACGCCATACGATTTTATTCTTCAAAAGAAAACGTGATCAGCATTCTTCTTTAGGTAGATTATGGTCTCCAATGATAATAAACGTACCATGCGCGCCTCTGATCCGTAAGGGGTGTCAATGAAGTCCACTGGCAGAACACGAGAGCTGTGACGCCAGACGATTTTATTCTTTAGATGAAAACGTGATCAGCATTCTTCTTTAGGTAGATTATGGTCTCCAATGATAATAAACGTACCATGCGCGCCTCTGATCCGTAAGGGGTGTCAATGAAGTCCATTGGTAGAACACGAGAGCTAGACGATTTTATTATTCAAAAGAAAACGTGATCAGCATTCTTCTTTAGGTAGATTATGGTCTCCAATGATAATAAACGTACCATGCGCGCCTCTGATCCGTAAGGGGTGTCAATGAAGTCTACTGACAACACACGTGAGCTTGAGAGCTTATACATGTTACAAATTGTAAATCAAATGACTTTCGTGTAATTATCTTCAAATCTATGACGAACAGAATAAACCCGGACAGAGTGGATAAATTCTAAAACATTATTCATTAATGATTCGTCATTTTTTCTTCGTTTTACTCTCCCTTTTCGGTCGCTGTAGTCGACTGGGTGAAATGGAAATGTGAAATGCGATATAGATCTTTTTTCCAGAGAAAAAGGTTGACGGCCATGACGGAGCACCCAGGAAAGGTGAGATGTTTGTGCCGTTCTTTCCTACTCGCAGAAACAAACAAATTAATAAACATATAATAAATGAATAAGTGAATAAATGAACACATAAAAACAAATTAACAAGCAGTTAAGATAGATGACGACGATAATGGTGATGGTGATTGTGATGGTCATGATTGGTGATGGTGGTGATGGTGAAGGTAATGATGACGACAACGATGGTGATTGTGATGACGACGACGACGTTGGCGACATTTCGTCCCTGAGGCGCCCAGAAATGACGAATGATGTCAGCCATCCGTTTCGTCTAGCTCATTATTTCCCAACTTTTTCTCCAGGCAACCCCAATATGATTCTCATGATATAACCACGACTCCACTAATCTATTTGTATATGTGTTAATATATATGGTTATTGTATTAAATTTATATAATTTTGAAACAAAAAATAACATACAAGATGCCTTGGCGATGCCAGGGGTTGGGAAACGATGGCCTAGCTGAATTGGCTATCCCCTTTACGTGGGGGAAATTTTCAGACTTTATACCTACAAGAATGAATAATTCAAGCCCATTGACAAGTACGTGAGGAATAACAAGACCGAGGAAACATGAGATAAACATATCCTAAACTCGCGTAAGAATTGTTTAAAAAAATAGATAAAACAATGTGTTGGTTAAGAAAAGGTTACAAGAGATGGCAATTGTAGACAAAATAGCACACACACACACACACACACACACACACACACACACACACACACACACACACACACACACACACACACACACACACACACACACACACACACACACACACACAAACTAGAGCAATCTAGACACTGCGAGATACAAAGGTGGGACACTACGAGCATAGCTCTTCCCATAAGATACAACTAGTTAAATACACACACACTCAAACGCACGCACACACACACCAAACACGCTCACTCACAAAGTACACACGCACGCACGCAAACACACACACACACACACGAATACACACATACACCAAATACGCTCACTCACAAAGTACACACGCACACACACACACACACACGCACACACACACACACACACACACACACACACACACACACACACACACACACACACATAAACGCCTAAACGCGCAGGCACATAAACGACTCTATTACCCAAGGGACTTGACTTTCCCTTCCATTTTCCCTTCCATAAAGTCCATTTCCCTTCCCGTGACCCATTTGTTCCCTTCGCAGAAGCCTCCAATCCTTCTGCTCAATTACGGCCACTTCACCTACTCTTCCACCCAATTCCGCCTAATCCGGCCCAATTCTGTGCATAAATCTACCCAACGTGCCGCTCCCGGGGGTCCCACCCTTGCTAGCGTCCCGCGCAGTCCGCCTCCTCCTCCTTTCCCCAATTATTTTCTTCCTCCTCCTCCTCTTCTTCTTCTTCTTCTTTTTCTTCCTCTTCTTCTATTTCTTATTCTACTTTTTCTTCCTCTTCTTTTTCTTCTTCCTCTCTTCTACTTTTTCTTCTTCTTCTTCCTCTTCTACTTTTTCTTCTTCCTCTCTTCTACTTTTTCTTCTTCCTCTTCTACCTTTTCTTCTCCTTCCTCTCTCCTATTTTTTCTTCTTCTTCTTCTACTTCTTTTTCTTCTTCCTCTTTTTCTGCTTATAATTCTTCTCACTCATCTTTCTCTACTTTTTCTTTTTCTTCTTCTTCTTCTTCTTCTTCTTCTTCCTTCTTCTTCCTCCTCTTTTTCTACTTCTTCCTCTTTTTCTATTTTTTCTTCTTATTATTCTTTTTCTTTTCTATTCTCTCCACGTTTTCGTCATTCTTCCACTTGTGCTCACGACGGGAGTCCTCGTTTTTTTTTCAAAAATCTTTACTATTTTTGCACAAAAATGGGAAATGAAGAGTGTAATAAACGACAACGGTTACAAATCTACTCCATATTGAAAAAAGAAAGAAAAAAAATCTTAGTGGATATTTGCTCTGCGAGGTGGTTTGGCATTGCTGCCATTGCAGGACCACACTATGGCCTTACTTCCATCAGGCGCTGATTCTAGAGCAGGACTCGAACCAACTTATTTATTCATTCATTTATTTATTTATTTATTCATTCTATGCATCAGCTCTTTGTCCATTCGACCTTTCAACAGATTACGTCACGATTAATTTGGAAAGCCACATTGTTGAAAAAAGAGACAACATCCAAAGTAAAGAGGTGATAGACTCCCTCAATTAACCTTGAAAAAATCTAAATTATTTTTTATCCAAGTCTATCGAGTGTGCTAAGAATATATTACCCGACTATCCCAATGCTTTTAGCAGGATGACCAAAGTGAATATGATAGACAGTAACTGAAATTCTGTTAAATTGGCAAAAATAATTTTATTTTTTTTGTTTCTCTTAATACGTTCAGTGTTCGTTATATCGCTCGATTAGTATAGTATTATTCATTTGAAAAATATGCTAAATTTAGCATAATTATCCTATATCAGGTCACCCTGATCTTGGCCCCACCAGAGCGACCTATTCGCCCCAAATCGGTCAGAATAACGTGTTGCTAATTACTATCGTTATCAAACACGACGTTTCTGATTGATTTTCCATTAAGCCCGCCCGCCCCGCCCCCCGCCCAGCCCCGCCCCGCCCTCCTTGTGAAACAGGGGACCTCGTTGACTTCAATGGCGTCGGATAGACCCACCCCTCCACTCCCCTCCCCCTTCTCATTTACGACCCAGGACACTTTCTTTTTTTATCTTTTCCCATTTCTGTCAATCAGTGAGCTAAATACGTCTGTAACGCCGGCTGGGAAAGAACGTCATAATTATATATCTTTCAATCGCGGCCGTACCACTTCTAGTGTGTTTCGTCTTGAGAGATTCCCCCCTAACTTAATCTTTCGTTAATCCTTAATCTCCAGAGACCAAATCCTTGTTTCGGTTCATTAGTTCTTGCGCCGTCTTTCAAGGATACATTTCCTTAATTGCGTGTTATCACCACAAGAATTCCTTTTTTAAAAGAGGTTATTCTATTGCAAGCCTGTTTCTCTGATGCGTCTTGCCACAAAAGGTGTACATTAGATGTTAAAAGTTACATAATTGTGTAACATACATGGAATTAGGTAACTTTTAATTTGAATTTCATCCTCTGCATTATCAACTATCTCCTTGATATAACAGCCTTGCCTCGATAGATTTAAATTCTTTGAAAAAAGGATCAAGATAAAAAACGTGTTACATATAATCTTCAATCCTTCTTGAGTTCATCTTCATATTTTGCTTATTGAATTATATTAGGTTCATGGCAAACAAAACCCCTTTTATAGTAACCGCCACCTCGTCTATAAACATTTACACTTTACCTTCCATATTCGACTTCCAAAATGATACATGGGCTCAGAAATTTATCTCACGAAAAGAGGCTTAGGCACCTTAACTTACACTCTCTGGAAAAACGCAGAGTGCGGGGTGATCTAATAGAGGTGTTCAAGTGGATCAAAGGTTTTAACAAGGGTGACACAAACAAGGTCATCATATCAAAACAACAGGGCAGGACTCGTTGTAATGGATTTAAACTGGGCAAATTTAGATTTAAGAAGGAAATAGGCAAGAATTTGTTTACTAATAGGGTGGTCAACGAATGGGACAGACTTAGTAACCATGTAGTAGTGAGCATTGAAACTATCAATTGTTTTAAGAAACGGTTGGACAACTTTATGGATGGGTATGACAGGTGGTCATGGACATGCAACTGCCTAGTTTAGGCCTCATGGTCTCTTGCAGTCTCCTTCATTCTTATATTCTTATGTACAACTTTGATCTAGACAATTACAAGGCGATTCTCTTCAGTGAGAGGGAAGCTTCATCTAGACAAGAGTCGAGGAGTTAATTGATTGCTGACCATAACTACCTCCCCCCCACCCGCCTAACCACCCGACTCCCAATTCATGTCCTCCCTATTACTCGCTGGCCGTTCCCGAGGCCTGCCCATTCCGTATTAATTACAACATCCCTAAATTTGTTGCCACGGCCACCTTCGCGTTTCAGGTACCCTGCAACATCGCCTTCAAGCGCGTTCCTCCTTCGCTCCTCGCAAATTGCTCACGGGACTTCCCTCCCCATTACTTGTATCGTCCTTCCTTCCTTCCCTCATTTTCTTTCATTTTCCTCTCTATCTCTTCTCCTATCACCCCTTTTTCTCCTTTTCTTTCTCCCCTTCTTCCTTGCTTCCTTCCTTCCCCATTACTTGAATCGCCGTCCTTCCTTCCTTCATTTTTTTTTCCTTTTCCTTCCCTTTCCTTTGTATTTCTTCTCCCTCCACCCTTTCTCTCCTTTTCTTTCTCCACTTCTTCCTTCCTTCCTTCCCCATTACTTGGACCGCCGTCCTTCCTTCCTTCCTTCCTTTTCTTTACTTTTCCTTTCTTCCTTCCCTTTCCTTTCTATCCCTTTTCCTTTCATCTTTTCTCTCATTTTCTTTCTCCCCTTCTTCCTTCCTTCCTTCTCCATTCTTTTCTCTTTTTCCCTTCCCTTTCCTTTCCTGTCCCATTCCTTCCTTTCTTCCTTCCACTTTCCTTTCCTTTCCTACCCCATTCCTTCCTTCCTTTCCCTTTCCTTCTCCCTTCCTTCCTTTCTTTCTCTATTCCACCTTTCTTTTTCTTCTTCAATTCCTTCTATTCTTCTTTCCATTTTCTTCTTTATTCCTTCCCTCCCATTCCTTCTTTTTCCACTTCCTTCCTCCTCATCTTTCCTCTTACCTTTCTCCTTTATTTCCATCCTTATTTCCTCTTTCTATCTCCTCTTTCCTTCCTCTTCCTTATTCCAAACCCTCATTTCCCTCTCTATTTCCTTCCATCTTCCTTTCCTTACGTCCTTCCTTCCTCCCTTCCTCACTCTCCTTCATCCTCTCATAACTTTTTCTTCCACTCACTTTTTACCATCGCTTCTCTATTCATTACCAATGAATACGTGATTCATTACCTTGTCCTAACTACCTACCACGTTTCATTGCGAACGTCAGCGTGGATCCTGATGCCTTCATTACTGACACTTTTTTCCCTTAAGTGACGACAGTGGCGATGAAGTTCATATGGCGTTAGACAAATTAAACGTAGTAGTTGAACATGGACGCTAACGAGTGAACTAGGAAGAAAAAAAAGGGAAGAGGAACAGCAAGGTCGTACATTTTCCCTTTTACAACTTTCACATAGTCGTACATTTCCCCTTTCACAACTTTCACACACACTTTCCCGTTCTCCAGTGATGACCATAGCCCCCCCCCCCGCCACTCCACCATTCCGTTTTCTCTCCCATTTTCTCTCTTGTCATTACTATCCTTCTTCAACTCAATTAGGCCCAGGCTCCACTCACTGATGTTCCTTTTTTTCACAGACTTTCGCCCCCTTTTCGGAAATGATTAGAATTTTTCTCTCCTTTTTTCGTTCACTACGATCTCTCGCTCTGTTTCTCCTCTCCCTTGGCACAGAATGTTTACTATTTGCCTACCTGAGGGACCTCAACTTGTTCTGCTGAATAAAATCGCTCGGCGGCAGACCGAGTTAACATACAAGTCAATTTAAACAGCCAACGGATTTATCTACACAGTATTTTGTCTCCTTTTATTAATCACCTTCCACCTTGAATTAGTTTGAGAAGAGACATGCACAATTAATATTTACTGACAATACAGAATTAATTCCATCAATACTGACCATGTCAGGTAGATACCGCATATCTTAGAGAGATATCTAGTATATTCTTGATTAATATTGAAAGCATGGAAGAGGTTATGACTATCAATAACAGAGGAATTTGCAATATGGTTATTGTCAATGTGCATGCAATTGACAGTTCCTGATAAAAAAATGAAGATATCTAGTATTTTCTTGATTAATATTGAAAGCATGGAAGAGGTTATGACTATCAATAACAGAGGAATTTACAATATGGTTATTGTCAATGTGCATGCAATTGACAATTGCTGATGATTCTCTCACAAGAAACACCGAGGATGAAGCCGTCATTAGTACGACGTTTTACTTGTTCGCGCTTTATCAAATACAAAAGATCACAATGAGATTACAAAGGCAGAACATGCCGACAGGAGACCTTTTGGTCCATAACTAGGTCGGATGCAAAATATATATATATAATAATGATAAAAAATAAAGTAAAATAAATAAAATAAAATAAAATAAATAGAATTATAATAACACAAATAAAATAAAATAAAAATTATAATAATATAAATAATAATAAATAAAATAAATAAATGCATAGGTATAGTTAAATGATAAACAGGTAAATAGTAAATAATAATAAATTGACAGATATATAATAATGAACGAAAAACAAGCAAATAATAAACAAACAAATAACAACAAACAAATAAATAAATAAACTGAAATAAATGGCGATAGTTCCTCAGTGTTGTGTTCCATAGCTAGGTACTTGATAGAATTCTTACAAACCGTCAAACTAATATGTTCTCCGATATCACACGATTTTTTTATTATTATTACAATATATGACCCCTTCAGGGACTGACCCCGACATAATAAGAATATATTAACAAAACGATTTTTTCTTTTCAATAATATTGACCGTGGTGGATTAATAACAGATATCCCTTAAAGACCTCCAGATCATTATGGTCGATACTAAAAACAGAATGGAGACCATAGCTATCAGTAATGGTAAAAGTATTGACAATATGATTAGTGTTAATGAATATTGACCAGGTATGGGTCCCTTAATTGTAATGACTATAACGCACAAAGCCTCAGTTACATAAAATAATCAGTCGATAGCCAGAATAAAATTAATTGATTTTATCATCAAAGGCTTCCCACCTCGCTTCTTGTCCTTCCCTGTCCTTTCATCTCTATCCTTGTCCATTCTTTATTCATCCCTCTATATCTTTCTCACTCTTTCATCCATTATTCTGTATTACTCTCATAACCTCAATTCCACTCCGTGCCTCCCTCCCATTTGTTATTCGGTCCTCCTTCCTTCGCCCTTTCATTGCTATTGGTGACTTGGATGTTTGTTCTGCGTGGTATAAGGCGATTTTATTCAGCCCTGCAACCTCTCTCTCTCTCTCTCCCTCTCCTTTGCACAGCAAAAGTGACAATCAATACATTCCTGCGTCCGGTGCTCTTTCTTCCCTAAAGAGTATTCTTCGTGCTCCACTGCCGGTGTGCAGTTGTAATTTGTGTGTTTTAATGTCATCTCCCCTCCCTTAGTCCTGTTGTCTTTTTCCACTTTTTTTGTCTTCCCTATTGGTCTTCGTTCTTTCTCCCCTGAACTCTTTCTTTCCCCCTCCTCGTCAGCTTCCTCTATCCTCCCCCTCATTCCTCTTCATACTTCTCCTCCTCCTCCCTCTCCTCTACTCCAGTCCTCATGTCTGTATCTCCAACTCCTCCTCCCCATCCCCTTCTTCCTCTTTGCTTTCTTCTAATGCTCCTCTTATTCCCACCTCCTCCTCGGCGTCTTCCTTTACTTTAGTCTTGTCCTTTCTTGTTTTCCTTTCACCCTCCTCGCCCACTCTCCTCCACCTTCTCCTAATTACCCATATTTCTTTTCTCCCCTTTTCCTGTCCTCCCTCTCCTCTTTATACTCTTTACATTTACTATTTTTCTTCCAATATCCTTCCCTCTCTCAACCACCCATTTTTCTCTTCGCTTCCTTCCCCTCCTCTTCTCTCTCCCTCTTCTACTTTTCCTAACCCTCGTCATCTTTTCCTTCCAGTTTCCCTTCTCTTTCACATGTTCTTAATCCAATAATTACTTTTATCGTAGTCTAATTGCAGTTCTATTTGGTAGCCTGTACACACTGGGCATTCATTACACGGGCATTTCAAGTCTATCTTTTCTTTTCCCTCAGCCATCTCTATCTTATCATTCGTTCTTTTCCTTCTGTCACTTCCACATACCTGCATTTACCCCAGATGGTTCTCATCGAGCCTTGATCCTTATTTCATGAACGCAATCGCACATTATTATATATTATTTCCTTTTCTTTTTTGGGAGAATGGTTATTCTCCCTCGTTAGCGAATTACGTGTTCGTTGAAATACGTTTTCACCTCTTACCTCCAATATTCTATTTCAGCTGTTTTCAGTTGTCCCTTTATTCGATTAGATTCATTCTGTTATTTGTCTATTCATTCACTTATCCATGCGTTTGGTTATCTGTTTGAACATTTTAGAATCTACCCTTTCATCATGACTAAGTCTTCGAGTTTAGAATTTCAGCAAATCACAAATATTATTTTGATTTCTATGACAGCCTAGCAAATAAACGACTGAGTTTTTAACACCCTGGGATCGCTTACTAAACATCATTAGAACAAATTAAAATAAGATCAAATAAAAAAGAAAAACATTGTTTTAGAGTGCATATCGATTGTTAACAAAATGATAGTGTAGATTTCTTACGAGCTCCCCCCTCACGCGCACACACACACACACACACACACACACACACACACACACACACGGTGGCACAGTTGGTAGAGCGCTGAACTGGGAAGCAGAAGTGCTCCCAGTACCCAGTTCGAATCCTGCCCAGGGCCGAAATTATTTCGGTATCGCTGTGCCACGGGTCGTTACTCTGACTCTCGTGGGCGGGGAGTTGGGTGTGTGTGTGTGTGCAAGGTCATAGCATTACCCATAGATCGGACCTACGAGCTCTGAGCACTCTTCCAGGAGGGAAATAGCTGTCGATCACGAGTCCAACACGTGATCCAAAGACCAAAAGAATACACACACACACACACACACACACACACACACACACACACACACACACACACACACACACACACACACACACTCGCTCTCCACCTCGGCAGCGCCTCATCTTAATTCAATAAAGTTTACGCTGGCCCTGGACCTTTAGGGGCTGGAGATTCTTAAGGTTTAAATTAGGCCCATTTCTTATAATTTTCCAACAAGGAGGTGATGAATCCGTGTAACGTACCCTTTTTTCATCTACATATATGTATTTTTTCTGTTATACAGCCTTTGTTTAGGCTTTCCCCCCACCCCTCTCTCTCTCTCTCTCTCTCCTCTCTCTAACAAATAGCCCTCCGGTAGTGAACAGGAATATAGCCACCTTCTGTCATAAACACACGACTTAAATGGAGTGGAGTGAGGGAATTAGGCTCCTCCACCTCTTCTTTTCTCCCCCAATATATATATATATATATATATATATATATATATATATATATATATATATATATATATATATATATGTATATATATATACATATATATAATATATATATATATATATATATATATATAATATATACATATACATATATAGTGCAGGAAAAAAGAAGTGATAAAAGAAAAACTGGCCTCATAAACGGAACTCGGTTTTAATGCTACATTCCACCAGTTCATTTTCTTAAACCTTTTCCTACCTAGCGATCCCCTTTAGTTATAGAGAATCCCAACTTCACAAAGGTGTTGTACCTAAAATCATGCATCCCATACTTAGAAGTAGACTACACACATTCAGGCAAACATACGTACAAACACACTTACATACTACGCACTGTACATCGCACTTGATATACGCATCTTACCACCATTGGTTTCTATGAATAGCCTTCTTGATTACTAAAACATTATATTTACGTAACTTTGTATTTAAAATATTCACATATCATTCACATTCATACATACACACGAGTATATATCATAATTAAATTGCATATAACTGTGTTCATATATCTTCTTATATTAAACATAAAATGTAAATCATCTTAATTATGGCCAGATATTGAATATGAGATGAGGCGCTCATACCATACCCAAGCTGGGAACGGCAGTACTTTTTGGTAGGCCCTTGACTGTGGCAGTGTATAAAGACTACTAAATTAAACGGCCGTCAAGAGACCGCAGTTTATAATTTTCTATCAATGTAATAGTCGCACATTTAAGACTACAACATATGATGGCAGCGGTGGAATTCGAACCCACTCCATTATCATTTCCATTATCAGTTATTGTTGTTATTGCTGCTGTTTTTGTTGTTGTTTTGTTATTACTGTTATTCCTATTATCACTATCACATCAGTATATATCATTATCACAAAATAAAAAGAATAGTACGCTTCCTGCATCTTCAGCGTTTTCAGTGCAGCTAACCTAAAGTAATCAGACACTATTCTCAGGCAGTATTTTCCCCTTAGCATCATCGGTGTTACCTGCGCTCCCCCCCTCCCCCGCAACAGTTACCAAGTCACGTAGGACAAAGGTGACGCCTTCGGCCGCAGTCACCAGCACCTCCTTGCGTATGATCTTTCCTCCGTCTTTTTCTACACGATCGTCTCTACACGTAGGATCTTTTCTTTCGGGAGGAGAAGGGTCCAACTCCCCCTCCCCCCAACCACCCGCACCCTCTCCTGAATCATCCTTTTCCTTTTTTAAGCCAGCTACTATTCACGCCCCAATCAGCAAATGGAGGATCGTCATATACGTCACAGATGTCAACGTGTCAAAGCCAGGGACATCGGCTCCCATCCTCCACCCTTCCTCCCCTTCCTACTCCCGGGTACATCTTTATTCGATTTCTGATATGTGTTTGTCCTCAGTAGAATTACCTGTGAGGGAAAAAAATCAAACAAAAGAAAAAAGGGGGAGGGCCGCGTGTGATGAGGGGGAAAAGGATGAGGAGGGTACATTTTATCTTGTCGTGACTAGCCACTTTACCCTGCGCGCGACGCTAGATTAGGTAAAAAGATAGTATGTATATATGTATGCATGTAGTATATATATATATATATATTTGTGTGTGTGTGTGTGTGTGTGTGTGTGTGTGTGTGTGTGTGTGTGTGTGTGTGTGTGTGAGTAAAGTAAACCAAATTAACATAAAATAGAATGAAGTAAATTAATTGCCATTATCTCCAAATACATATAAAATATAACAAGAGCAAAGAGTATGGCATGCTCTGTTGAGTCGTAACAACTAAGACATACAGATTTAAGTAATTAAATATCAAATTGTGACAAGAGGAAGAGGCAAATGAAAACATTAAATAATGAGTATAGATTCTCATCAGGACAGTTACGATGAAGACAATATCCTATAAAATTCTAACGCAATTACAGTGTAGCTAAATGTGTACGTATAATAAATTACTGCTTATCTCCCTTTTAACTTTGATTAGATTACCTCCGCTAAGCAGGAATTTTATATTCTGCGGCGTACTATTGAAAAAATCCAGAAGCAAAATTTATATGTTTAGATGGTTTAGTCATAAATACATACAAAAATAGATTTACATTATTACGCCTTGTATTACAAGAATGCTCCCTAAATTTGAATGATGAACGGAGACCAATTTTTTTAAAGATCAATTACAAAGGTATTGAAGACAGTTTTAAGATATTCCTAGATTTGGATATTTCATCTGTTGAATAATTTTTTTTTTTATGGAAAATATATCATTATCTTATGAAATGGTTAATTTATTTAAAAACGATGGCCAACTACTTGCCCATAACGAAACACAATATGTAA
>NC_134820.1:30854769-30857269 GCF_046742065.1 Oratosquilla oratoria | reverse complement strand
AAGGGTATGTAGATGAAATCTGGGAATATCTTAAGGGGCACTAATAAAATGTAAAAAAGGAAATACTATTCTAGGGGCGTCTCTGTATTATGATCATTGTTTTTGGGAATCTTTTAGTGTTTACCTTCGTTAGGGAAACTTTCCCTCAAAGTGTTGTTTACATCTCTCGAATCAGGAGCATTTACTGAAGATTCAAACCGCGCCTATCGTAACTTTAAATAAGATACGATTTAACTCCCCTCCTCTTTATTTGCTTGTTCAATCTATGTAATAAATTTTGGTTAAATCGGGGACTGAACTTTTGAGAATTTACTTAAAAGGAACCTCTTCTATACGGTGCCGCATACGTAGGCGTCATGAGGAGCAAATGGATACGCGAGGCTGCCATATCGGCGTCTTGATTATATTTATTGTAGTTGCCCCTCCGTAATGACATACTATCTAAACTGTCTGTAATCACATTTTCTATGGTTATCAAAATTCACGGGTGAAAGAGAGAACGATCGATATAGGCGGTGACTATATTTTATGATGCGAGTATTATTACGACACGTCGTACGGCTGGCATCGGCTGCTGCCCGCGAGATTTAAGGTCCGTACTGAAGAGGGATATATACTTAACCCGTGGCCTTCTGAGCTCTTTTCGAAACTCGTAAGAATCCCTCCGAATACAGATTTCAAATGCCACAGTTTGAGAACCCAACATGGTTGAAAATTGTGACAGTTAAGTTCTCGAACATTAATCTTTGAATTTGTTAAACCTTAATTTTTTATAGTATCAAGTTGTTTAAGAATTAAAAATTACCAGTCCGGAACCCTATTTCCCAAACCTCCTAACACGCACGCACACACACACACGCGCACACACACACGCACACACACACACACACACACACACACACACACACACACACACACACACACACACACACACGCGCACACACACACGCACACACACACACAGATTTTTTTTTTAATTTATTATGCCAAGGCGTCAGTCAGTACATGGATATACAAGCACAAAATGTTAATATAATGCATCAGATGGATACACAATCAATAGTAGTACAATGCATATGAGTCAGAGCCTCAATATTGTCATATCGGTAATAGCAACATAACATTGAGTACAATGTGATAGTCTTAGTAGTAAATGACAGCAGTGAGGACAATAAGTCCCACAACTAAGCGCAGTACAATCAAAAACATTTGACAAACATAGGACACAATGGTAGTGTGCATAGTCAGACCTAAATGACATACATAGTGCGCAATATCATTAAGGCCATCGATGTGAGGGGCGCAAAAGGTAAGAGAGAGAGAGAGAGAGAGAGAGAGAGAGAGAGAGAGAGAGAGAGAGAGAGAGAGAGAGAGAGAAATGAAAATAGTTAACTATATCTTTCTTTTTTCGCTTGATAATGTACTTTCTATGGATTGAATGTAACTGAAGTTTAAATTGTTCCTTATAGACACTAAGTTGAGTTGTCATTCCATTCTTCCTTCCTTTTGGGCATACAATTTTAATGGACAAAAAAACACAATCCAACACTCGGCCCTCTATCTAAACCGAAATAATCAAGTCTATTTATCAAGGACAGTTGTTTCTTTGTTGTCCAATTACAAAGGAATTAGGGCTGCGAGACGCGGGATGAAGGAATGTAACGATGATATTCTTAAAAAAAAATCTTTCCTTATATGAATTTTATGTAAATCCTTGGAAGGGAAAGATTTATATAAGGAAAGAATTTTCTTTTGATACCATTGTAAGATTCTTACGGTGGTATTCTTACAAACAGTGTTTCCTTATATAAATCTTATACAAATCCTTGGAAAGAAAACCTTTATATAAGGAAAGATTTTTTTTAAGAATACCACCGGTGGTATTCTAAAAAAAAAATCCTTATAAAAATCTTATACAAATCCTTGGAAGGGAAAGATTTATACAAGGAAAAAAATCCTTTTAAGAATACTACTCTCAGCATTAATTTTACATTTTCAAACAATCGATCTTCCGGAAATGAAGATCAACTGACAGGAAACGATGTTGAATTATTCTAGACCAACTGGTGAACTTCACACTCAGAAAAACAAATTAGATTTTTATCTCATCTTACTTCCTGTTCTTTTCTTGTCAATTATAGAACTCATGTAACAACTAAAACATATTTTCAAAGAGGATATACCATGATTATTTATAAACATATCTCAATTCAACCAATAACGTAACGTGATATTTGGAATAAATATACAAATCGGTAAACAAAATAATTATTATTAGTATAGAGACGACATGAAAAATATAATCGCAAACATAATAAGAATGTTAGCAGTGTCGTAAAGCTAATAAAGATAATGCTGATGATACTGAATAAAGGATGTGGTACACACACACACACACACACACACACACACACACACACACACACACACACACCCACACACACACACACACACGACTCGGTGGCGCAGTTGGTAGAGCGCTGGACTGCTACTATAGTGG
>NC_134820.1:30839769-30849769 GCF_046742065.1 Oratosquilla oratoria | reverse complement strand
TCTAGCGTTGGCTCCTTACCTTCGTTGTGGACAAAATCTGCAAATATTCTTTGTGGTCGACTGTAAACCATTAGCAGAGAGATCCGTCAGACACGCGATAAATCTTAATGCTAGAAATGGTGTTTTGACCTTGTGTATAAGAGGCTGGTGTTTTATCCACTGACGTTTTGTCCGGTTACCTCTACAGGTAAACAACACGCTCCCTAAGAGACGACCCAATACCACTACAAAAGGAACATGATAGATTACCTCTGAACTTCGAAAAAAACGTGAGATGGTAATCCACCCACACCACTATATACACTATACACTTGATATTGAAAATCATAATCGTAGGAAGTATGCCCAACCTCAATGTAACAACATAAACAACAACAACAAGACCATGGCCCATCCAAGAACAAGCATGGACACATGACAATATCAATATTGATAGGTAGCTTTAAGTTAAAAAGAAATAAATAAGGACTTTATTATTAGTATAAAGTTGACACATACATGCCAACACGTGGAAGGGTGAGTGGAAGGATCGATCATGGCGGAACGCGAAGAACTTCGGCCGGTATATAGGGTGTGAATTGTTTGAAGGTGTATGTACCCTGAAGAAGTCCTGGTAAGGACAAAACGTCGGAATAAATCCCTACCGGTTCCCTGTGTTTATCTCACCACCCTTCCACACACCTGTCTTACATACTTCAACATATCAACACACTCTGAACATCCCAAAAGCTCAACCTCTCAATTCGTTTGGGCGACATTACTCCGACCGATCTAACCTAAATGGTCGACTCTCGTCTGCTAGAATCCTGGTGATCTGTCTATCCCTCCCTTCCTTCTGTACCTTCCCTGTATCCTTCCCCTTTCCCCTCCGTGGTGCTGGGATATTATATTTACATGATGTTAGAGTAATACGAAGGCGTTTTGATTTCCCTTGCGGGGACTTCCTCCCTAGCAACGCCGAACTCCCGAATCCATGGTATGCATCTGGAATGTTCCTTTTCCAGTAGGACGGGGGTAATATTTTACAGAAGACCACCCATCCATGTATAATGTTAAAGTTCAATCACAATAATTCAACTAGGAATACAGGCTCTCTTCTACTTATTCATGTACTTGGTCCAGCAGTTCTCCTACTAAATTCTTCCGAGTAGTGTTCATAAGTTCTTCTAAATACTTCCTTTCAGTCGTTAGAAAGGAGATATTGCTTGCATAAAATAAACTGGCTACTACTTTGCCAAGGGTCTTTCTCTGTAATTTTGTTGTAATCATTGCATAGTCACCTGCTTTTATTTACAACCTTTTAACACCCACAAGGAATTTTGATGAGTTTTTTTTTATCATTGTTCTGTTCTAACTCGAGAACTGATTTGCACTTCCTGAAGATGTTGATGGCTGGCTTGCATCAGTATCTATGAGAACGTCTGATTGGGTTGATGTCATTAATAAGTCATCATGAAACTGCTCAATGCCAATCAGCTTTTTTTTTTCCTTTTTTAGTTTCTGTGCATTTAAGTGAGTTATAATTCTTTCAACTTTAGCACTAATTTCAGTACTGCAGTGCTTGCAGATTACTTTATTGCTACCTTCCATTTTTGTTATTTCACTCTATTTTTTTTCGACCACAACTAACATTCTTATCTTTCTTACCAGTCTCCTGTTAAGCATAAAAGCTTGTCAGTCGTTTTGCCTTATGTAGCCCCTCCATCTGATCCTGTCCTCATATAGATGCTGGTTTTCGATGTCTTCAAGATTCTCTCCCCTGGCTTCCACTGCTCTACTAATGTTGTCCCTCCACCTCACTCTAGGTCTTCCCACTGGTCTTGTTCCTTCAGGTCTCCACTCAATATTTTTTTTGAGATCTGTTGATGTTCATTCTTTTCATATGACTAAACCATCGTAGCTGTCCTTTCTCAATGAATTTAACCTAACCTAACCTAACCTAACCTAACCACAACAAGCTGTGTGGATAATTTTTTTCTTATTTTTGACAAAAATGCACTAACTTTTCACATCCTTAATACCTTGAATTTTTCTCTGTAAATGAATGTACCGTATACATAATAACTGTCAAAGATTGGGTAAAAGAAATCTTGACACTTTATCATGTTGCTATAGCAAGGTAGATTTCGTAAAATTTTTATCTGATTTATATATACATTCATATACCAAAGGCTTCTTTCCCCCTTATAAGGGAGGTAGCCCCCCCCCAAAAAAAAACAAGGGCATAAAATCCACTCCCACCCATTCCAACCCTATTACACTCCCCTCCACCCTCCACCCTCTTCCCTCCCTCTTATCTTGGCACCTCCTGGATGACGGGTCATCCCTGCATCTTGTCTACTGCCCTGATTAATGTATACTGTATATATTTCTGAACTTTTAGAATAACCAGTAAGTCTGTATTTGCTAGATATGGCTTTTACTTAGTAAGTCAAATTCATTGTATGCTACTGAATATTGTACTAGTAACAATCATACAAGACAGAATGCTTCACACTATGAAATATCAATAATTATTAAAGAAATATGTTACATACAGTATATTCCTTAAAGTTAGTTTGATTAATTAAGAAAATTTACCAAAAATAATCAATAGGCCTACTGTAAAGATGATGTATACGTCCGTTTATGTATGTAGTGTTTAAAAATTATTAGTAAAAATAATGGGAATTTTAGGTGTAAAATTAACGTAGATATGATAAGAACAAGGCAGATGGCCCCTTCTCCTGTTATTGTGCAGTGCACACTGATAATGTTATCTTACACTGATAAATGTTATCTCACACAATGTACAGACAGTGTAGCAATGTTGCCACTGTGATCTCTGCCAGCTCCCACAAATGAGTGAGATTTTTCCTCAAAATTCCAACAAGGAAATCTGGATTTCCACATTTTCCCCATAAAAAAGAATTATTATATACACAAATAAGATTCAATCCCTCTTGAGCATACACAACTTGTCGGAGGGCTTGCCTAAATGGGAAATCAATGAAAATGAGACTAGGTCTTATGTAACTATGTAGAGTGTTCCCGGGGACATACAGTCCTTTTGTACCATCGTACATAGCTCAGTCGCTAGCGTTTTGGCTTCGTGATTATGCACGCACAGGTCAGGGTTCGAATCCCTGGCAGAGCTTCTAAAGATTCATACACAAATAAGCTCATTGCAACATATAACTTGCTTGAAAAACATCCCATGTGAGCAAATTCCTCACAAGAATTTGTGGAAAATTCCCACAAAATGGCATCGATGCAGAGCAGTGGTCTCAAACATGATGAAACATGTTTTGCAGCATTGCAGGGAGCCGGAGGGTAAGAGACAAACAAGTCAAAACATGATTTTGTTCGTCCCACCCGTCCAGATGTTTGTTTGAAACCAAAAAAATTAATTGGACTCTTCATTATTATATATACCGGTTACGCTATCTTAATTGAATTACGGTAAATTTTGGAAAAAAAAAAGAAGCCTTTGCCATTTATTTTTACAGAAAAAGGTGGGTGTTAAAAAGGTGTTGTTTTTTGCCAACCCTGATATGTATATGTATATATGTATATATATATATGTATATATATATATATATATATATATATATATATATATATATATATATATATGTTTTGTAAGAATACATTGAAGTTTTTTCGGTGTAGCTTCTTAAATAAAGAATGTTTATATATATATATATATATATACCGTATATATATATATATATATATATATATATATATATATATATATATATATATATATATATATATATATGAACAAGCAAAGGTTTCTTCAACCGCGTGAGGTATCAGGGCATTGGCATGAAAGGAGAGTTAACGTGTTTCAATGATCCATTGTACAAAAAACCCACGCAATTACTGTGTTCGTTTTCCCTTTTCTATCATTATCCCTACGCGCTGAAAACGACATGTTATGCGATGCTGTTCAAGCGTTCATATAGACCGCAGTTCCCTATTGTTCTTTTCACTCATTGTTTGGTTCGCTGTTCAGTACTTTAGCCTGTTCTAGCGTGGACCATTATCATGAGCTACATTGAGTTGAAAAGGTAAATTGTGAAAGAATGAAGACAGAAAATCTGTCTATCCATAACGAGGTTGATTGGGAAAAATATATAAGTAGAAATAGATAAGAATTGATATTAAATAATTAAAGTATGACAAAATAAATGAATAGGTAGATAAATAAATGAATAGAATAAGATAACAACAAATTGATAGATAGATCAACAAAAACAATTGGATGAATGAAATAAAATAAACAATAAATACAGAAATAAATAAAAAATAATGAAGCAAATGAGACAAACGAACAAAATAATCACTTAGTAGACGTCACTGGATTTTGCATTGATGTTTATATCACAATTTCGTTCTGCATGATGAAATAAAATGAACAAATCAATAAATACACAGAGGAATAAAAACTAATGAAGTTAATAAACTAGGCGAACAAAATAATCAATTGGTAGACATCGGTGAGTTTCACCTTCGTGTTTATCACAATATTTCGTTCTAGCTGAGCGGGTTAGGGCGTCGTTACTTTCGGCGAAGGTCGGGGTGAGGGCGGTTCGAATCCTGCCACCGGCGAAGTTGAACCAAGGGCATGGTTCATTAAATTCCACGCTACAAAAGCCCCTCGGTGAGGGGCACCGTCCTAGCCTCCCGATAGGGGGGGAGTGTGTGACGTTAAACCATATCATATCACAATATTTTCCTGGAAGCCTATGGCAACCCTTATGGCTTGATCCAACACCATTCGTATCGTCTGCTCGTTTCCAATTTATTCGTTCATTTCGCTTATCAGGAGCTCAAAAAATATCCGTAAACTTTAGCAGCGGATTTTTTTTTATTTCTAGCAACATTTTGTTTAACAGAAAAAAAATATTTGACAATAGCAGCTTGTTTACTTTATTTTTTTCTTTGCAAAAGCCTCTTTCCAAATTCAACCGCTTATTTATCGCATGTTTTTCGTCTACTTTTTTCCAAATGTTCATTTTTGTTTTAGATAGAAAAAAAATACTCGCAATTTTCACGAGATATAAGATATGTTTTTTGTAATTACTTGAATTCTACATCAGGTGAGTATTTCTGAAATGAGTTAACATGCTTGATTGTTTTCTAGATCCTAAAGGAAAATATTTAATATTTACTTCCAAAAGAAGAAAATATATACTGTCAAAACAGCTTTCAGTATAATAATAATATCTCTGAAAATGCCAGAGGTATGTCTAAGGTACAATTTTCATTCACTGACACTTTGTCACGTCCGAGCTGAGTTCGAGTCCTCGGCTCGACAACGCTTCAATTTCCAATATATGTTTCCTTCGAGCTCCTCGTCAGTCTCGACTACGATGGCATGGAATGAAAAGTGAATTGTGGTTGAAAAGATGTTAATCTGTTCACTGGGAACCATCCATTGTATGTATGTATGTATATCTATATATATATATATATATATATATATATATATATATATGTATGTATGTATATATACCAAAAGGTCTCCCCACTCCCACTTCACGAATAAAGAATGATACCTCTCTCCCGCCACACTGCTCAGTTCGTAGACGTTGCAGCGAGGCACAGCACTCTCACAGAAGGGACCGACAGCTGAAGCTGGTTTACACCCACCGCTTCATCATTGGACGACCTCCTCCTCCTCCTTCCCTTCCCAATCTCATGCAGCTTGTGTCTTAGGTTGAAGTAGACACACGTGGCTAACGAGACACCTTCCAAGGCCGTGGGAAAACCTTAATAGTAGACTTTTTTTTTGGGGGGGGGGTGAGTTCATTGGACTTTTACGACCACGAAACACAGGTTATGGCATCATAATGACGTAATGAATATGGCAATGTTTGTATACATATACAAATACCTTGCTTTGCACTAGAGAGAGAGAGAGAGAGAGAGAGAGAGAGAGAGAGAGAGAGAGAGAGAGAGAGAGAGAGAGAGAGAGAGAGAGAGAGAGAGAGAGGGAGAGAGGGAGGGGTCCCTAGTTCTCTCGTTCATTTCCATTTAGGTAACTTTTATGACCAGCAGGGAATACGGTGACGATATTCTTGTCCCCCGCCAAAGGGATTACAAGCCGAGAAATGAAGTTACAATAAAGAGTTTGCTAAAGAAATATCCCATTCCGACGAGCAGAATTGGCATTTTGTTGTTGTTGTTGTTATTGCTGTTGTTGTTGTTGTTGTTGTTGTGTTGTTGTTGTTGTTGTTGTTGTTGTTGTTGTTGTTGTTGTTGTTCCCTAGAGTGTCTGGCCGAGCAGCCCCGTCTCCCTGAGGAAAGCCAAGACTAGAACTTGGTTTTCCCACAAATCCATTATATAGAGTATGCATTGTGCTGTTGGCATGCGTGGTTGTGCACAATGCAGTCTTCCATATGCTGTAACTGTTGAGTTTAGGTATTGTGATGAACAGTGTTGTGTGACTACCCGTAGTTTTCCATGTGGATGAGCACATATATCCCATGTGGTCCAAGGCGCTTTAGGTGGATGTTACTTATGTTTTCAAGCCCACAGGTGGATGAGTGCTTAAGGTTGTGGATTATATGGATCGTATGGATGTCTATAAAGGCTGTGTAGCCTTTCTTGCGTTAAACGGTGTGTCGGTCGACAAGGCGAGGGGTGAGATGGCTTGTCTGTGCAAAATACTTTATGAGTGTGTTTGCTTAGGGTAAATTGACTTTTGTTGTGGTTATAGCTGTGCGAGAGTGTATTGTATTTCTGTTGGATAGTGTAATGGAACTGCTTAGTGTAGGCCTCATGGTCTCTTGCAGTCTCCTTCATTCTTATGTTCTCATGTAATGCTGCTGAGTGTCTTGTACATTTTTTTTTTCTTTTTTGGTATTTGTTCGTGATTAAGTGTGTTGTCAAATGTTTGCCAATTTGGTGTTTTTTTTTAAATGTATTCTGTTGTTGACCTCAGTGTTTAGTGCTTGTATTTGGTCTTTGGACAGGGCAGCGGACAAGATGCAGGGATGACCCGTTATCTAGGAGGAGCCAAGATAAGAGGGAGGGAAGAGGGTGGAGGGGAGGGGGAGTATGTTGGGGATGGAATGGGTGGGAGTGGTTTCTATGCCTTTTTTTTTTTTTTTTTTTTTTTTTTACCACCCGTGTAAGGGGGAAAAACCCTTTGGTATATGTATGTATTTGGGCTGTTACACTCAGAGGGTCACGTGATTCCTGACCATAGGTACAACGTTACAGTGAATGTAGCTCTCTTTTGTTGTCCCACCAACGTCATATAGAAATTTAAATTTGTGTGTTTTCATTTTTCCACTCCACCCCTGATACCCGGTTAGTAATCTGCTGGCATATACGATGTTGTTGTTGTTGTTATTGCTGTTGTCGTTATTGCTATCATTGTTGTTATTTCGCTGTTTTTTGTAGTTGGCGTCATTGTCATTGTTCTGTTGATGTTTCCCGCTGTTGTTGTTTTTTTTTTTGTCGTGGTGTATCGTTCTTGTCGTTGTCATCTTTATTTATCTTTTTGTAGTTGATGTATTTTGCTCTTGAGGTAGTCACTGTTGCTATGGTTACTAATGATCCTGTTTTGTCGAGTGTCCTTATTATGCTTATCCTATTGCTCGAGTGATATCTTCCCTGACTGAATAAAATCCTAATGCTCCTGTTTTGTCGAGTCAACTTATTATGATTAACCTACTGCTCGAGCAAGATCTTTCTTGACTGAATAAAATCACCTGGCGACAACCAAAAGAGATATATATATATATATATATATATATATATATATATATATATGTATATATATATATATATATATATATATATATATATGTATATATATATATCGTTTAGTAAACTTTTGCAACCCTATGATAATTGAACGCACTTAGCAAGCAAAATTGAGCATTCCTCCCTATGAATGCTGCACGCTCTTAGCAAACAAAATTGAGCATTCCTCCCTATAAATGTCGAACGCTCTTGTCAAGCAAAATTGAGCATTTCTCCCTATAAATATTGAACGCTCTTAGCAAGCAAAATTGAGCATTCCTCCCTATGAATGTTGAACGCTCTTAGCAAGCAAAATTGAGCATTTCTCCCTACGAATGTTGAACGCTCTTAGCAAGCAAAATTGAGCATTTCTCCCCATAGATATTGAACGCTCTAGCAAGCAAAATTGAGCATTCCTCCCTACAAATGTTGAACGCTCTTAGCAAGCAAAATTGAGCATTTCTCCCTACGAATGCTGCACGCTCTTAGCAAGCAAAATTGAGCATTTCTCCCTTCGAATATTGAACGATATTGGCAAGCAAAACTGAGCATTGCTTCCTATGAATGTTGAACGCTCTTGCCAAACAAAATTGAGCATTCCTCCCTATAAATGTCGAACGCTCTTGGCAAGCAAAACTGAGCATTCCTTCTCATTCCCCAACGCTCATTGTGCTCTGTATTTGAAATCACATTGATCTTTGAATGAGCATTTAATTTTTCATCTATGTTGAATGTTGAACGCTCTTGGCAGGCAAAACTGAGGATTCCTCCTCATTCCCTAATGCTCCTTGAGCTATGCATTTGAAATCACATTGCTCTTTGAATGAGCATTTAATTCTTTGTCTATGTCTTTGAGGCTGCACCATCACAATAAGAATTTCCTTACTACTGGTTTACAAACTCAAAGGTTTTGTAATATAAAGATACGTCCAACTAGTTAAGCTTCGTATTCTCATTGTATTATAAAAAAAGATTTACTTGAAAACTGACACTTAACCGACTATCCACCGTTTTCTATTGCACTAAAGTTCAGACTCAAACAACCATCTCCCGTTTTCTGTTGTAATCAAGATCATACTCAAGCGTAAAGAAGAAAGAAAGAAAGAAATAAAGAATTAATGAAGGAATTAAAGAAAGGATAAATGAAAGAAAGAAAGAGGGAAAGAAAGAAAAAAGAAGGAAAGAAAGAAAATAGAAGGAAATAGAGAGTAGGAAAGAAAGAAAGAAAAAAGAAAGCAAGAAAGACAGAAAGAAAGACAGAAGGAAGGAAAAGAAAAAAAGAAGATAAAAAAATAATGTCTTCCCTAATTGGACCTTCCAGTGTGTCAACGCTTTCCAGAAGATATTCACACCACAATTCTTGATTGATGATTTCAGTATAAATTGTTTACTGAACCATTTTCGCTTCTTCATTTCCATGTGGCGAATCGGGGCTATTCGGGGCGCGTCGGAGCGACTTGGGGCGCGTCAGGGCGATGATTCGGGGCGCGTCAGGGAGATTCGGGGGCGATTTGGGGTGCGTCAGGACGATGATTCGGGACGCGTCAGGGAGATTCGGGGCGATTTGGGGTGCGTCAGGACGATTCGGGGCGCGTCAGGGCAATTCGGGGCGATTTGGGGCGCGTCAGAACAATTTGGGGCAATTCAGGGCGATTCGGGGCGATTCGGGGCCCGTCTGAGCAATTAGAGGCGCGTCGGGGAATGTCGGGGCGATTAGGGGAGCGTCGAAGCAATTCATGGCGTGTCGGGGCGATTCGGGGCGCGTCGGGGCGATTCATGGTGCGTCGGGGCGATTCATGGCTCGTCGGGGTGATTCGGGGCGCGTCGGGGCGTGTCAGGGCAATTCGGGGTGATTAGGGGAGCGTTGGGGAAATTCGGGGCGCGTTAGGGCGATTAGGGGAGCGTCGGGACAATTCTGGACGCGTCGGGGCGCTTCGGGGCGCTTCTGGGGCGATTCATGGCGCGTCGGGTTGCATCGGGGTGCTTCGGGGCGCTTCGAGAGCGATTTATGGCGCGTCGGGGCGCGTCGGGGCGATTCGGGGCGCTTCGAGGGCGATTGATGGCGCGTCGGGGCGATTCGGGGCGATTCGGGGCGCGTCAGGGCGCCATCATTGCAGACCAATGCTCACCCCACAGACATTCGCTTCACGCGCCCCGGCATCATTTTTGAATTCTCAATCTGTGTTTACTTCCTTTTACTTCCAAATTTAATTTATTTTTCATTTATATAATTTTTTCTCTAATTTTTCTTCCTCA
>NC_134820.1:30817269-30827269 GCF_046742065.1 Oratosquilla oratoria | reverse complement strand
ATCCGGAGAACTTTGCCTTTACATAGGAAAATAAGATTAGATCAAATATCTTGCCATTTCTGTGCAGCATTTCAGCGTAATGTCTGGTAACTCAAAACACTCCAGTTACCTTAGTTTCCGAGAACGAAATCCCTCGTTAATCAAAACAAAATGAGCAAAGACTGACAGAAAGAATAAATAACAAAAAACCAAGTGTGTCAGAGGTCGTTTCAGAAGCGTAAATATGAGACAAATGATATACGCAATACCTCCTTGACACTTCTGACACTGATATGACACGACGCTCAGGTACTAAATTGACACGACTGTCAGGCACTACACTGGCACTCACGGGAGGCACTCGAATATTGGTTCTTAAGGCGTAGGGTCCGAAGGGTGAAAATTGCATCGCAGACTGTGATGGTTGACTGCCTGCTTCACCTGCTGAGAACAAATCCCTTTACACACACACACACACACACACACACACACACACACACACACACACACACACACACACACACACACACACACGCACATATATATGTATATATATATATGTATATATATATATATATATATATATATATATATATATGCTTTTGTTTTTTGGCTACCTCCATTGTAAGGAGGAAAGAACCGTTGGTGTGTGTATGTATGTATGTATGTATGTATGTATGTATGTATGTATGTATGTATGTATGTATGTATGTATGTATGTATGTATGTATGTATGTATGTATTTTGTAAAGTAATATTAGATATTACTTCATATGTGTAATTAATTTATAGAATTGTGTTCCTTTGTATTACATAACTATGTTCATATTTCTTGTCTATGTATGTATTGTAACAATGTTAAGCAGTAACGCCCGTCCACTATATGTAATCTTGTCTACGTGCGGAGAGAGGTGCGCACTCTTGTAGAACAAACAGACAAGCGAAATCCTGAATAGTTCGGAGCGCACAGATTTGACAGTTACTAAATAAATAGATTGTTCAAGCGAGTCGAGGGTCCTAAAACTACCCATGTTGACGTGTTAACTTACCCTCCTCCTCACCCGCACCCTTAACCGGAAGTATCCGGCTTCCGGTCCAATGGTATATAAGCAGTGGTATTCGCTGACTCCTTGTCATATTCCCACATATTGATCTCTTGATAACAACTAGAAGGTTTAGATTCATGAGACGATTGGTGTGAAGTGATCACCCTTTTTGCCTACATTACGTGTCTGATATACATTGCATTACTTTACTTATATTTGTACTTATTACTTATTTTGATGCATGTTCCTGATCTCTTTGTACTTAGATAGTACCATATTGTATACTTATCTTGTTTCTTATTTGAACGATAATTTCCATATTCTCATAATCATGTAACGGTCCCATTGACCCTACTGCCCATTCTCTTTTGTGTTGATTGCCTGTAAATATTTTCCATTAATAATTTCGTTTACTAGTTTTATCGCTATTAAAATATTCCTTTCCTGGAAAATAATAATTTACCTTTACTTCTAGTCTTACGAATTATCTAGGCCCTGACCAGATAGTTCAGTCCTACAGTGGCTTCTAGAAGTGCGCTGGTTCTTAAGCACTTAGACGTTATACGTAACGTCTCTTCACATACCAGCAGCCCGTAACAAAGTGGCGACCCTTGCCAAGGATATTGGATCAGGTATTTAACACATTCTTATAGAGATGGATGATATAGTTCAAGAATTCGTTCAAAATCCCAAGGTAAGTTTCTTAAAGAAACAAAACTAAAGACACTTTGATAGAAATAGGCAAGCACTTTTGGAGTAGACATTGATACAAGTTTGCGAAAGAAAAAAATACTTCAGGAACTCGTTGAAAATCTGATCGAAGATGAGAATCTTATCTCCAGAAGAGATTACAGCTATACAAATTCCTTCAAATAGGTTAGAAATAGAGGCACGACTAACCGAACTTAAGATTAAGGAGATTGAATTAAAAGGTCAGGAGAGTAGATTTTGAGGAGGAAGCTAAACTGAAACAAATGCAAATTGAGGCAGAATTTAAAGCTAAAGAGGAGGAAACTAAACTGAAACAAATGCAAATTGAGGCAGAATTTAAAGCTAAAGAGGAGGAAACTAAACTGAAACAAATGCAAAATTGAGGCAGAATTTAGAGCTAGAGAAGAGGAAGCTAAAGTGAAACAAATAGAAAGAGAGAACGAAACTAAAGTCAAATTGGCAGAGTTAGAATTAAAGAAGGCAGAAGTAGAAGCTAGGATTGTTGATAGACGACCCGTAGTTCAGGAAGGTCATATAGATATTTCCAGGTATGTAAAACTTTTTACCCATATTTTCAGAAGGAGAGCCAGAAATTTTCTTTCTTCAGTGGGAAAAATTGGCGCAACAGTTACAAATCCTAAAGAAAATTGGCCATTAATCATTCAAACACAATTTAAGGGTAAGGCTCAGCAAATTTATACTTCTCTTTCAGAAGCAGAAAGCGAGTATGATAATATGAAAAGCTTGTATTTTAAAAGCTTATGAACTAATACCAGAGGCCTATAGACAGAAATTCCGTAATTATAGGAAGACACCTCAGTTAACATACGTAGAATATGCGGCTCAACAAGAGAGGTTATTCAATAGGTGGTGTTTGGCTAGTGAAACGGACACCTTAGATAGACTTAAACAGTTGATTTTTATTGGAGCAGTTTAAGAATACCTTAGAGACAGATCTTAGATTTTTATAGATGATCATGTTCCCGAAACTTTAACTAAAGCTGCTGTATTGGCTGATGAGTTCACACTAAATCATAAAAACCTAAGTCAAGACAAATGGAATCCCAAAAGTCAAAGTCATATATTCCAGATTCAAACAAAATACTCTGATCCTTGGTCCCCAAAGAAACACTTTGAAAATCAGTCTAGCCCATCACATTTCAGTTACAGGTCTGATTTCAATCAATATCCTCCAAACCAACCTTGGCAAAGAATGGAAAGGTTTTTAAGACTAATCCCCCTGTAACTTGTTCATATTGTAAACAGGTTGGCCATCACATTTCTAATTGCAGAAAGAGACTGACACCCTCATTCTCCAATAAGACACCAACTCTTGTAAGTAATATAAAATCAGATGATTCAAAATCCTCTATTCAGGATACACTACCAAAGAAGCCGGTATTGTCAAGTAATGTAGAACCCCCCCTCATCAGATCATGATCCTTGTTTCAAACCATTTGTATCTTCAGGAACTATATCTCATAGTAGTAGTTCACAACAATATCCTATTTCCATACTCCGAGACACAGGAGCAAAGCAAAGTCTGATTTTAAATTCTGTCTTGCAGAATCTGGGTGAGTCATATACAGGTTATGATTATATTGATAGAAGGAGTTGGAGGAATTGTAAAATGTCCATTACATAATGTTTTCTTGCGGTCTGATTTAACAACCGGAATGGTTAAAGTAGCAGTAGTAGACTCTCTTCCCATAGTAGGAATATCCTTATTGTTGGCCAATGACATCGCTGGAAGCAAAGTCATTTCTCCCTTAATAACAAATAACCCTAAGACCTCAGTAGAACCTTCAGATAACTTACAGTTGTTTCCCGCTTGTGCTGTAACCAGATCTCAGTACAACAAATCTGAAAGAGGAGACTTATAATTTAGAATCCCTATTTCTCCCAAACTGACCCATCTTCTTCTTCACCAGTTTCTCTATCTAGAGCAGAATTAATCAAAGAACAGAAGTCAGATCACTCTCTTAAAAATTTGTACGAGATTGTTTCTTCTCCAGAAGAAGTTGAAAATATGTCACGAGGTTTCTATATAGAAAACGGAGTCCTAATGCGAAAATGGAGAGCATCCACCGCAACCGCTGACCAGCCATGGCAAGTAAGGAATCAAATAGTCCTCCCTCTTGGTTTCAGGAATAATGTTCTAAGATTGGCTCATGATACTCCCTTAGCAGGTCACTTAGGGGTAAGAAAGACCCTTGTTCAACATAACCCAACATTTCCATTGGCCCACGGTTGTCAAAGATGTTGCCCAATATTGTAAAACATGTCATACATGTCAACTTGTAGGTAAGCCCAACCAGAAAATTGTAGAAGCTCCACTCCATCCCATTCCTGTAATGGAAGAGCCATTTAAAAATGTTCTTATTGACTGTGTAGGACCTTTACCTCCTTCAAGTAAAGGAAATCAGTACATTCTCACAATCATGTGTATGAGCACTCGTTTTCCAGAAGCAATTCCTTTGAAAAATATTAAAGCTCCAAACATAATCAGAGAAATGTTGAAATATTTCACTATGGTAGGATTTCCTAAGAACATTCAAAGTGATCAAGGAAGTAATTTTCTTTCCAACAAGTTTAGAGAAACTCTTGTAACACTAGGTATAAATCATGTAACTTCCTCCGCCTATCATCCTCAATCACAAGGTGCTCTAGAGCGCTTTCACCAAAACGCTCAAGACAATGTTAAGAATCTTCTGTGCTGAGAACACTCGAAATTGGGAAGACGGACTCCCCTTTTTGTTGTTCGCCACCCGAACAACAATTCAAGAAAGCCTTGGATTCAGCCCGTCAGAATTAGTCTTCGGTCATGAAGTCCGTGGTCCCCTAAAGATACTTCATGAACAATGGATGAAAGAAGAACCACCTGTTCCTTCTTTGAAATACGTGTCCCAGGTCACCGAGAAGTTGTTAGAAGTTTGGAAGTTGGCAAGAGAGAACTTGACGAATGCTCAACGAGTAATGAAAGGTCGGTATGATAAAAATTCTAAACTTAGAACTTTCTCTCCAGGAGATCAAGTGTTACTTTATCTTCCCATACCAGGAGATCCATTGCAGGCTAAATACAAAGGACCCTATGAAGTCTTGTCCAGAGCCAGTGATCTCAACTACATAATCAAAACTCCAGACAGAAGAAACAGTTCCCGTCTCTGTCACATAAATACCTTAAAACCTTATCATTCCAGAGATCCAATTCCAATTTGCAGCTCTACCACAATAAAATCGGAAGAGCCTCCTGATAACCTGCCTAATCCTCCTGAGATTCCCTTGGAAAACTCCCAGATTGAGAAACAAGATGTAGCAGAACCATTGACTGACCTGTTGAGAAAAGACCACGACTTCGTGTGGACGCCTATCTGTGAGACGGCCTTCAAAAACCTGAAGTCCCTTTCTCACTAACGCACCAGTTCTAAGGGCACCCGACTTCCAACGACCCTTTCTTCTGCAAGTCGACGTCAACGACACCTGTATCGGTGCCGCCCTCTTGCAAGAACACAACAAAGTTCTTCACACTATCGCCTACTACAGCAAGAAGCTGTCCCCTGCGCAAAAGAACTACTCATACTTTCTAGAACGTAGCTTTTCAACAGAAAGTGAAAAGCTTTCCCAAACGGTGGAGGTGTAACGTAATATTAGATATTACGTCATATGTGTAATTAGGTTATAGAATTGTGTTCCTTTGTATTACATAACTATGTTCATATTTCTTGTCTATGTATGTATTGTAACAATGTTAAGCAGTAACGCCCGTCCACTATATGTAATCTTGTCTACGTGCGGAGAGAGGTGCGCACTCTTGTAGAACAAACAGACAAGCGAAATCCTGAATAGTTCGGAGCGCACAGATTTGACAGTTACTAAATAAATAGATTGTTCAAGCGAGTCGAGGGTCCTAAAACTACCCATGTTGACGTGTTAACTTACCCTCCTCCTCACCCGCACCCTTAACCGGAAGTATCCGGCTTCCGGTCCAATGGTATATAAGCAGTGGTATTCGCTGACTCCTTGTCATATTCCCACATATTGATCTCTTGATAACAACTAGAAGGTTTAGATTCATGAGACGATTGGTGTGAAGTGATCACCCTTTTTGCCTACATTACGTGTCTGATATACATTGCATTACTTTACTTATATTTGTACTTATTACTTATTTTGATGCATGTTCCTGATCTCTTTGTACTTAGATAGTACCATATTGTATACTTATCTTGTTTCTTATTTGAACGATAATTTCCATATTCTCATAATCATGTAACGGTCCCATTGACCCTACTGCCCATTCTCTTTTGTGTTGATTGCCTGTAAATATTTTCCATTAATAATTTCGTTTACTAGTTTTATCGCTAGTTTAATATTCCTTTCCTGGAATCTTCTTTGTTACCTTTACTTCTAGTCTTACGAATTATCTAGGCCCTGACCAGATAGTTCAGTCCTACAGTGGCTTCTAGAAGTGCGCTGGTTCTTAAGCACTTAGACGTTATACGTAACGTCTCTTCACATACCAGCAGCCCGTAACAGTATGTATGTATGTATGTATGTATGTATGTATGTATGTATGTTTGTGTGTATTTATGTATGCATGTATGTATGTATGATGTAAAGTCAACTTTCGTTTTGGTACGGTGGTGAAAAAATCTGATTCTAGGAAGTGCAACCACTGGAAAGTAATAATATTAAGAAGAATTACTCCGACACGCACGTAAGACAATACGTAGAGCGACACGCCCGAAAGACAGTCAGCTGACACGTGAGGCATGGCACGGGGGTCTACGACACGGGGCGTATTGACAAAAGTGGTGTCAGCGGTGGGATGGATTCCGCGTTTCATCAATAAGCGAGAGGCTTGGGTGACAAATGAACCAACAACGCGACTAAAACCTCATTTCTTGGAGCTGCATAATCCCCCTAACACGTTCGCATTAACAAACTCGAGGCTTGCACCAGCGTCGATAATAACACCAGTGTCACCAGCCCCAGCTGTCGCACCTGCGTGGATATTAGCACCATTTTCATCAATATCGAGCTGTCGCGCCACTGACCGACATTAGCACCGTTTTCGTCAACCTCACTATCACCATCATCACCATCGATACAGCCTCTGTCAACATTGGTATATTATCACCATCTTTATCATCAACGTCAACACCATTTTCACCAACCCTCACCTTTCCATCATCACCATCAATACCGCCTCGATATATCACCACCATCCCTATTATTACCGTCTACACCGATGTCGTTATCATCATCTTTCCAGTCACTATCACCATTATTAGACCCACTAGCACTATTACCATCAACGACAACTATCACCATTAAGAGCATTATCAGCATTGGTGTCAAAACCATCATTGCAATCAGTACCAGCGTCAGAGTTAGCAGTAACTTCGTTATCATCATCATTCATCATTATACATAGTCATCTTCATAATCACCACCGGAATCATCACCATCATCAATACATTCACTATCAGTATTACCACCATAACTACCACCATCCATCACCACAATCATCATCATCATCACCATCATTTGGTTCTTCAATCCACTCAAACCTTCAAATCCTTGGTACTGTCTTTCGTTTCTTTCCTCACTACCCTTTCTCCTTCTCCTCCTCCTCGTTCTCATCCTTAACTTACTATAAATATTTCTCTCTCCTCTCTTCCCGTACCTTCTCTGTATTTGAACATGCACCCCGCACCCCTCCCACCCCACCACCGGTGCCCCCTTGTCATCCTTCCACCCCTACTCCACCTATCTTCCACTTCCATCTATATATAATGTTTACCTTTCCACTTCCCATACCCTTCAGCCCAACCGAAGCTCTTTCCTTCTCAATTTGTTCCATTCAACGTCCTCCTTCCACTCGGCCTCCTCTCCTCAATTTCTACCAGTTCGTGACCTTACATTCCATCTATCTCTATTCCATATGTGACCTCTTTCCCGCTTTGCCTCTTTCCCCATCTATCGTGTCAGACCTTCGCGTCTTTACTATTTATACATCTGAGACCTTTTCGTTCATTTCCTAAGCAAAATAATTCACTCCACGTCTTTTATTTATAATTATCATTACTCATGACGTCACACATCTCCCATTTTTTTCTATCTCATACGTCACATGTTCCTATTTTTCCCCTACCTTTGACGTCATAATTTTCGCTCTTTTTTTCGCCTGACAACATACATTCCCCGTTTTTTTATCATACCATACCAGAAGCCATACATTCCCCGTTATTTTTTTTTCAATTTCTGAGGACATACATCCCCCATACATTCCATATAACTCGGTTCTTTACTGTTCATTATGTACATAAATGGCTTAGACAATGGAATTAGTAGTGACGTTTGTAAGATTCCTGATGACACTGAAGTAGGACACCAGATTAGTTTCGCGGAAGAGACTGGGATACAGCAACTGAATCTTAATGGTTGTTTGCATGGTCGATGAAATATCAAATGGACTTCAATATCTCAAAATGATGTGTGTTAAACGTAGGATTACACAACCCAGCTAACAGGTATAAATTAGATAACACCATATTAAAGAAAACAGAATGTGAAAAAAAATAGGAGTGTTAGTGAGTCCGGACCTTAAATCCAAAAAACAGTGCATTAGTGTCAGGAATAGAGCTAACAAGGCATTAAGATTGATTGCTAGCAAGGTTACAAACAAAAGTGCAGAGGTAATTATTAAATTTTATCTGGTGATAGTAAGACCCATCCTTGACTATACGGTACAGTTTTGGTGTCCGTTCTATACAGAATAGATATCAGTTCACGGCAATCCGTACACATGAGAATAACTAAATGGATACAGTGACTTAGAAATTCACAAATTTAAGGCTCAGGCACCTTAACTTACGCCCTCTGGACAGACGAAAAGAGCGGGGGGTGATCTAATATAGGTATTCAAATGGGTCAAGGACTTTGATATGGGGGATACAGGCAAGGTCATCATATTAAGACAACAAGGCAGGACTCTTAGTAATGCATATGAAATGGACAAATCTAGGTTTAAGAAGGAAATAGGCAAAAAGTGTTTTGCCAACTGAGTGATCAACGAATGGAATAGACTTGGTAATCATGCAGAGAGCACTGAAATAATTGGTTATTTTAAGAAAAGACTAGAGATGACAGAGGGTAAGGGACATGGAACTGCCTAGTGTAGGCCTTATGGTCTCCTTTTGTCTCTTCCTTGTTTATGTTCATGTGATGTTACATCCTTACCTGCTTGGTTCTCTTTGCTCTGTCCTGGCATTTCTCTCTCTCTCTCTCTCTCTCTCTCTCTCTCTCTCTCTCTCTCTCTCTCTCTCTCTCTCTCTCTCTCTCTCTCTCTCTCTCTCTCTCTCTCTCTCTCTCTCTCTCTCTCTCTCTCTCTCCCACCGCCACCATGACACCTTTCCCACTATTGTCTCATTAAGCCACTTCCTCCTCCTCCTCCTCTTCCTCTTCCTCCTCCTCCTCTTCCTTCTCCTTCTCCTCGTGTTCCTCCTCCTCCTCCTCCTCCTCCTCGTGTTCCTCCTCCTCCTCTTCCTCCTCCTCCTCCTCGTCTTCCTCCTCCTCCTCCTCTTCCTCCTCCTCCTCCTCTTCCTCCTCCTCGTCTTCCTCCTCCTCCTCTTCCTCCTCCTCCTCCTCCTCCTCTTCCTCCTCCTCGTGTTCCTCCTCCTCCTCCTCCTCCTCACCCCTACACAGGCACTTGATTCTGAATTGGAGTGCCCTTCAATCTATACTCTCTGGAATGACCCTCTGGGGCCTTCATTTGCTTTCCTTTTTTATTATTTAGTTATTTATTTAATTCTTTATGTTTATTTCGTCATTTACTTAGATATTGTTTATTTGTTAGTTTATGTGTTTATCTATTTGTTTATGTATTTATCTATTCGTATGCTTATTTATCTGTATTTATATTTCTGTTTATCTATCAATCTAATTTTTCACTCGTTAATATATTTTCTTTTTTGTGTATGTATTTATGTTTTTTTTGTTATTTGATATTACATTTAGTTGATTATTCTTTATTTGTTTATTTGTATGCTTATCTATCTATTTATATATTTATCTATTCATTTGTGCGCTTATCTGTATTTATATATCTGTTTATCTATGCAGTTACTTTTCCAGATGTTTATCTATTTCCTTTTATGTGTATGTATTTATGCTTTTATCTTAGTTTTTATTTTATTTTTTATTTTTTATTTTATTTTATTTCACTTTATTTATTTATTCATTTATTTATTTACTTATTA
>NC_134820.1:30802269-30804769 GCF_046742065.1 Oratosquilla oratoria | reverse complement strand
ACATTTGTAAAACTATAATTCAATTTTTACATTATTTTTGTTATTCAAGTAGTTCCGAACACGCTCATTCTTTAATGACATTTCAGAAAAGAATCTGACTCTATCGGAAATCACTGATCTAAAAATGAAAATTATTATACTCTTAGTGTAATAGATGTTTCTTTTTTGGTATAAGCTTAATATGACAAACTTTACATAAGATAAATAAATTAATTAATTAAATTTACGAAACTGAATTCCGGCATAATGTTCCCGTAGACTTATATATACATATATCAGTTATAGAATATATACATATAGCAAAAGCTTTTTCCCCTTTGTAAGGGAGGTAGCCAAAAAATAAAGGCATAAAAACCACTCCCATTCATTCCATCCCTATCACACTCCACTCCCTTCCACCCTCTTCCCTCCCTCAATGTAAAAAGAAAGTGATAAAGGTTGTTGCATTACTGAAAGCTTTCCTTCCCGTAAGCGAAACACGCACTAGATACCACTGAGTGTGATAGTGAGATACTAATACACCCTTAATAATGTGTGTGTGTGTGTGTGTGTGTGTGTGTGTGTGTGTGTGTGTGTGTGTGTGTGTGTGTGTGTGTGTGTGTGTGTGTGTGTGTGTGTGTGTGTGTGTGTGTGTGTGTGTGTGTGTGTGTGTGTGTGTGTGATTCAACATGGTCTTGGATCACGTGTTGGACTCGTGATAGACAGCATTCAACTCCCGCAAGAGAGCTCAGAGCTTATATATAACCAATCTGTGTGTGTGTGTGTGTGTGTGTGTGTGTGTGTGTGTGTGTGTGTGTGTGTGTGAACACGTGTGTGTGCGTGCATTTTTGTATACAATTCCCCGAATAAGTGTTCTGTGTTATATTCGATTTGTGTGTTTGTTCTCAAACACAAACTAATATGTTAGCAAAAGCGTTTGAACGAAATATTTCTCTGCGTGCCAACCCCTGTGTTACAAATGCAATTATCAGCGTTGTCACTTGACATCAGTAAATTATTCCATTATTACTACAATTTCAATCTCAATTTAAAAGATATCAAAGCTAAAGGGTCTCTTGTAACTTTGTAGTTTGTTTGTTTGGACCAGAGGGGAAATTTATCAGATAAATTAAATCAGCTGTCGACGATAAAATTCTGGCAAAATGAAAAGATCTTCATCAAGGGAGAATGAACAAATAATGACAAACTGCTGTCCAATGATATCTGAACTACAAATGAAATATTTTGAAAATTTTGAAGAAAAAAAAAGTCATTCAAAGTAAACGGGGCACTTGCATATCCTATCACACTGTATAGTTGGTGGGTTGTTTCTTTGTTTCTTTGTTTCTTTGCCTCTTTGTTTCTTTGTTTGTTTCTTTCATGTTTGTTTGTTTCTTTGTTTCTTTGTTTCTTCGTTTCTTTGTTTCTTTGTTTCTTCGTTTCTTTGTTTCGTTGTTTCGTTGTTTCTTTCATGTTTCTTTGTTTCTTCGTTTCTTTGTTTCTTTGTTTCTTTGTTTCTTTGTTTCTTTGTTTCTTTGTTTCTTCGTTTCTTCATTTCTTCGTTTCTTCATTTCTTCGTTTCTTCGTTTCTTTCTTTCTTTCTTCCTTTCTTTGATTGTTTGTTTGTTTTTCTCTCTTTTTTCTTTATAAAAACAACAACGACCCAAAACCCGTTTTCTTTCTTCCTTGCATCTTTAAACTTTCCCCTTCCTTCATGCCCTTCTACGACCTTCTTAAGCCTTCCAGGGTCCTTCGTTCCTCCCCTGTATTACATAATTCATTACTCTTAATCTTTACTCCTGAGAAAACCTCACTGTACCATACACTCTAGACTACACCCTCTCCCTTCCTCCTCCTCCTCATCTTCCTCTTCCTCCTCCTCCTCTTCCTCCTCCTCCTCCTCCTCTTCCTCCTCCTCCTCCTCCTCCTCCTCCTCCTCCTCCTCCTCCTCATCTTCCTCTTCCTCCTTCTCTTCCTCCTCCTCCTCGTTCTCCTCCTTCCCTACTCATCTTCCTCTACCCATGCTATCACCTTTCCTTTCTCTTCTTCCTCCTCCTCCTCCTCCTCCTCCTCCTCCTCCTCCTCCTTCTCCTCTACCTACACCTCCACCTCTTCCTCCTCCTCCTCCTTCTTCTCCTTCTCCTCCTCCTCCTTCTCCTCTACCAACACCTCCACCTCTTCCTCCTCCTCCTCCTTCTTCTCCTTCTCTTCCTCCTCCTCCTCCTCTTCCTCTTCCCATGCGTCCCCCTCTGCAGCCTCCCCCTTTCCACATCTCCTCCACCTCGTCTCCTTTCCCTGCCTCTCTTTATCTTCATTCTCCTCCTCTTCCTTCTCTTCCTTTTCCCCTTCTCTTCGTCAATCTTCGATCATCAACCCCAAGCACGATCTTGCCCTTCCCTATTACTCTCCCCTTCCTCTTCCACCTCTATTTCTTCCCTCTCTAACTTCTCCTCCTCCTCTTCCTCCATCCTCTTTTCCTTCCCCCTCTCTTCCTCACTCTCCAGTCCCGTACTATTTCCAT